>NW_010244272.1:13820-23333 GCF_000690775.1 Eurypyga helias
GGAAGGACCCCCTCGTGCCGGAGACTGCAACGCCGATGCCGAGCCCGGGTGGGCCGGGCGGCAGGAGGACCCTCACCACGTTGGGAAACTTTGGTGGTTTTCTTCCTCTTTTCATTTTTCCCCCCCCCTTTTTTTTTTTTGGTCTTTTATGGTGCGTTGAGTTTCTTTCCTGCAGCAGGAGCCCACGGCTCGTCGTGAAACCCCACTGCGTGCCCTACAACAGGGAGGGGGGGTCCAGAGCTGCGAGCGGCACTTTGTGGGGGGAAAACGTGTTGAGCAGAGCTTTGGCAAAGGTTATTTGCTGGACCCATCAGCCCAAGTGCACTGGGGTGGCCTGGGGACGGCGAGGTTTCCGCATCGGAGCATCCCGGAGGATGGACGCGTTGCTGGGAGTCTCTTCTGCATCCAACCAGGGGACTCGCTTGAGCTCTTGGCCTTGTTATTGGGGTTTTTTGGTTTATTTCTTTCCCGTGGTCGAGTTTTCAGATGGAAGAGAAAAGAAACTGCTGTTCAAACGTCGTGAGGTTGTCCTGATGTTTTCAATCTGTCCCTTCGAGGGGGAGATTTTCCTTTTATTTTTTTTTAATCTTCGTCCAGTCCAATTTGGGTCCCACCAGGGGTCAGAAACCTCTGTATGTTCCTCTCCCTTTCCTTTCTTTTCTATATACATATATAGTGTATGTATACACCGTTCACCTATACCTACATATATGTATGTATATACATAACCATATACATCTACAGTGTGGCTTTTTAAATTTTCTTTCCTTTATTTTTTAAAAAGAAAAAAACAACAGCTCAAGTGGCAACAACAACTTAGAAATGTATTATTGTAAAGTTTATTTTTTTTAATAATGTCTATAATGGAAACAAAATAATAAACCACGGACAAGCAACCACAGGAGGAAGCGGCACCGAAAGCCAAGCTCCACCGAGCATCCGCCTGTGTCCGGCCAAGCATCCCAAGCCCCGGGAGGGGGGGCGGTGGGTGTCTGTGTGTGATGGGGGACAGGGGCCCTTCAGCTGCAGAACTGCAGGGATTTGGGTCAGTCTAACTATTTTGCAATGCTGCAGACAATTCCCTGACTGTTTTGCTCTGGGAGACAAGCAAACAAACAAACATTTCAGCGGAGCTGACACATTCCCGTGTGGCAGGGGCTGTTTTGGAGAATACCATCCTCTTTCCTTAATGTCTTTCCCCCCTCCCCCCCCAAGCAACCTGACAGCGGCTAAAACTGCAGTGAAACGCTGAGATTTGGGTCACACAAAATATTTCTTGATTTTTATTTATTTTTTTTCCACTTTACTGCTCATGCCAGGGAGCAGAAACCTCAGCCCCCACCCAGCTCTGCCCATGGAAAATGGGATGTCAGGGGCATCTCGGGGACCTGGGAATGCTGAAATCGGAGCTGAAGGACCGACCGGGCTGTTTGCAGGGCGCCGGGTGCTGGTAGATAGGGGGAGGGAGGGATGAATATTCCCTTTTGCAGCATGGAAAAAGAAAACACGTTTGATGTGGAAGTTGGCACGGGGAAAATAAACATGTCACGTCTCTCGCAGGAGTCGCGTTGCAAACCCAGGCTGCTCTTTACCATATTCTCTCCTCTAACAGCCAGGAAAATGACAGCTCTGAACGAGAGCGCCAGATGTGCTGAGCAGTTTGGCACCGATAAAAGCATCTAGGCATGGAGGGCGGTGTTTGAGGGGCTCTCCAGCCAAATTTGGGGTCCTTTGGGTGAGCTGAAATCCCGGCTGCCCCAACCCAGGTGCTCCCAGCCGACCTTCAGCCCTGGGTCTGAAGATTCAGTGGAGGTTTTCTTTAGAAAAGGGGGTGTAAAGTACGGTGCAGATTGTTTTTCTTGGTGGTGGTTTGATTTCCTTCTCCCCTGAGAAGACTAGAAACACCTGGGGCTTTTCCACAGGGAGTATGAACTCTTTTCCTAGGAAAGTTCAGGGAGAAACATCTCCATCCCATAGCTGATGTCATGTCTGCTGCCCACCGGGTACCTGCACCCAGAGATCTTCAGCCCCCTCCCTGGAGCTCCTGGGGCCTTCCAGCCAAGGAGGCATCAGCAGAAAGCAAAGACCTTCAAACGAGCCAGATTTAAGAGTTTCACCCTCGCTCTCGTGAGTGTTTCTGCAGTGCCGTGCCCTCCCCGTGCATCCCTGGCCGTGCTGGAGGGGCGAGAGGCAGGGCAGTGCCGGGAGCTCCCGGCTGCAGCAGGGATGGGGAGCTGCCGTGCTGGGAGCACCCCGGATCCCCCTGCACTCCCCCAGCCCTGGCTGGGTGCTAGGTGCAGAGATTTCGCTGGAGCTGCTGAATATTCATACGCTGAGGATGAAGGCATTAGCCGTGCCGCCTCCATCCAGGTACCTCGTCAAAGCTCTTCAAGGAGGAAGTGCTGATCCCGGGGCTAAGGACGCCGAGTCTGAGATGCAAAATCCCGCCGAGTTATCCTCCCAGAGCCTTGTTAAGTCTTTCTCTCCAAACACAAAGCCTTTCCTGGAAGGAGGGCGAGGGGATGAGACGCTGTCTGCCTGCGAAGCGGTGGAAAGGGGCTCTGGGAAATTGTTCTGGAGGATGCGGCGGAGCTAATGCAGCGTGCTAAATCGCTGCCTTTCCTGCTACGTGATGTACGCCAGGATTGCATTTCCATGGTGTTGTTTTGGGAACGGTCCTCTTTGAAGAGCAGCACAAACGTAGCTGTGAGGGTGTGGGGGGTCTCCCTCTCAGCCGGAGCCAAGCCTTACCTCCTTTGGATTTGGGAAGACCCCACACACTGGAGGGATGTTTGGAGATCTCCCGGGGCTGCATTACAAACTGCAGCATGGACAGTCCTGCTCCAGACCGCTGCAACCCCCGTCCACGCCAACTGCCGCCGCAGGGACGGCTCCTGTGTGCCAGGCAGGGGTGTGCGGGCAGCGGAGATGCTGTGCTGGGATTTTGCTATTTGCAGCTTCAGCAAGACCAGAGGAACAGAAACCAGCCTGCAAAATTCCCCTGTGGGCACGGCCCCAAGAAGCCGTATGGACTCAGCAGCTTCCAGATGTCCCAGCTGAGTGGGGGGTCCAGCACCCGCAGGACTTGCACCCATCCAGGGGCTGTAGAGCATGTGGGACCAGGACTGCCTGTGAACAAGGGATTTTCCTTCCCTTTTTCCTCTGCTAACCCCGTAAGGAAGCAAGATGTTGCAAGGGGTTGTCTGCCACAGCTTCCCAAATCCTGGGGAATACCCTCAGCCACGCATCCCACGTGCAGCCGGGGTGCGCTAACCCCAATTCTGCGGCATCCCCCACCTAGCCCATCCTCTCTACACGGCTCTCCCTTCACTCCAACCCACTTACGGAAGGAAAAATTAAAAAAGAAGGGATAAAGGGCAGCTCATTTCTCTAAGAGCAAGTTTTCGGCTGCGCTGGTTTGGGGTTTGGCCACCTGCCGCACAACCCACTTGGACTTTGGCCTCTCGCGGCGAGGGCAGCTCCAGCGATCCGGAGAGACTTTTCCAACATGAGAGGTGATTAAAAATAGATGGGATGGCACCTTTGCCCTCTATAATTAATTTGATGTTCTCCCTTAGTCTCTAATAAGCACCCAGGCCGGCATGGTCAGGCTGGTGTCATCTTCCTCCTCCCCCTTCTCAATCCTCCGTTAAATAAGTTATCACCTTGGGGCACCCCTGACACCTCCGGGTTTCTCATGAGCTGATATTTTTGCCTCATTAGCCTTCCCAAGCTGCTTCACTTCCCAAGAAATACCTTTTTTTCCCCCCCCTTTGTGCTGTGTTTAATTTTAAAGGCATAAAAATAACCTCTTCCTGGCCACATGGCGATGAGCGGAGCTGCGGGTCAGGGATGGGGATGTGCACGGAGCTGGGATGCTCGAGTTTAGAAACCTCTTGATCCTCAAGCCCAGAAGTTCACTTGATGCTGTTCCAGAAAACAGAGGAAGAGAAGGATGTAAGAAACCAGTCCCTTTTGTCAAATAGGAATAATTCCAGTGAGGAACCAAACGTCTCAAATCACCCACCACCGTTACCTGGGATAACCTCACCAGAGGAGGAAGCTGGGGGGGGCTTGGGGAGGTCTTCGATAAGGAGAGGAAAGGAAAACTGATTTATTTTCTCATCTTTAATATTGTAAATGAATCTCTGGAGCCTCTCACAGGTCCTGGGGCTTCTGATGACCCTGTGAGATTTAAAGGGTTTGGGGCAGCAGGAAAACCAGCTTCAGTTTGGGGGAGTGGCTGGAGAGGTGCTTTGGGGTGGCATGGGGGGGCTCTGCCCTGCGAGCTGTGCTCCAGTGCTGCAGGGACTGGGGACACAGAGGAGGTAGAAGGGAGTTTGGACTTGCCCAGACCAGCTGCAGCCACCATCCCTGAGGAGATGGGGGGCTTAGGGGGTGCCTGAGAAGTCTCCAAAGCTCCCAGGGCTTGAAAACACAGAAAAAACAAAAAAAGTGATTTTCTCATTAGCATGAGTAAGCTCTACAACCTCCCTTAAAAACCCAAAGAAGTTTATTTCCATGACACCCCCTGATCTTACCAAGCAATTAAGGAGGTGGGTAACGAGCCCAGGGCTGCAGCACTGGGTGCAGGTGGTGTGGGGGGGACTCTACCCCAAGTCATCTCAGCATCAGTGTTCCCCCGTGGGGAGCTGGGCTGTAGGATCAGCCGAGTTTCTCTCAATTACCACCCGAATGGCCTCGTTCCAGCAACAATTAACAGCCTCTGAGGGACTCCTGTGTCCTGCCTTACACTTCCCTAATATAATTACTGCAGTAAATGAACAATGAATTACCTCCGGGAGAAAGGCAGTGGGAGACACCCGTTGTGTGCTGCTGCCAGGGGTCACGGTTCCGGCCCTCAGGAGGTAGGCAATCTTCCTGGCTCACTCAAGGCTTTTCTCTTCTGAATCTTCTTCTTTGGGAAGGGATGTCAGCAGGGATGGTGAGGACATTCCCAGCTCCGGCATGGTAAAGGTGCAGGTGAGCTCCCGGGTAGGTCCCTGCAGGGATATCCTGCTGCCATGCAAGTGCAGCACGAACTCCTCCGGAGACAGCAGAGCTGCTCGAGGGGTGCCGCAGCCTCTGTGCATGGAGATGGTTTCCAAATGTGCCTTGGAGCAAGATCCCAGGGCAGGAATTGCCGCCCAGGCTGCCCGTTGTGGGGCAGGGAACAGGGGTTGAGGTGGTGGCTCTGCGTTGGCGGTGGCTAAAGCGACGTGTCACACCACTGCTGCAAGATTTTAGGGACAGAAGGTGATATTTATTTTTAAAGCAGCTTTCCCTCACTCACAGCTCGTACAGCAAGGCACCATCCCAGCCCCTTTGGCACACAGGTACCGAGGCAGCCCCCCTGGACACAAAAAAGAGGGATGCTCCCTTCCCTTGGGCTGCTGGCTGCAGTTTGCAAGAGCAAAGGGGCTTAGGAAGAGCAGTGTGGAGCCCCATCCCCCTCAAAGCTCACTTGCATCCTTGCTTGTGTCTGCTCTCCTGCTTTGGATGGATGCTCCCTGTGCCTGGCACGGAGCGTGGGACATGGCAAGGCTGTGCTGTGGGGTTGCTCTTCTGCTTTTCCTGTCAAGAAAGCGGATTTTAACGTATGTTCTGCTCTGGGTGGTTGCTCTGCCTTGCCACATCAGGGCAGCGGGGGCTTTGGATCCCAATCCTGGGGGGTGCCCGGCTGCTGGTGGGCTGCAGGACCCGGAGGGGAGGGCCATATCCCTGTCTGGGCATCTCCTGCGGGGGACGGGGCTGGAAGGATCCCTTCATCAGTGCCGGAGAAGAGTCCTCTGTGGAAACTGGCCACGAGAAGGGAAAGCGTGGGGGAGGCTGCTCGTGTCCTCCTGACTCGGGAAGATGCTTGGAAACTCTGGACTGATGACAGCAGCCCCTTCTGCCGGCTGGAATCACATTTGCCACGCACCCGCGGGCTGCCAGCAAACAAACTGCCTGTGTGGCTTGCGGAAATTTAAGCTCTGGGTCACACCAGGCTGGGAGAAGCTCTGGGTGTCCTTTTTCCTGGCACAGGGAAGCTCCCGTTTGGAGCAGAAATCCCCATGCTGGCCTCTTGCTTTGGACTCCAAGCCTGGGTTTGGGGTGATCTCATCCCCCTGCCCGGGGGCAAGAGTTGTCCAAGCCAGGCTTGAAAACCACCCCGACTGGGCTCGCCCTTTTCCTGGTGTTCCCATCCCGCGCCGCTCGGGTGGCTAAGAACTCATCTCCAGCCAAAAACAAACCCTGGATACTTTCTCCAACATATTCCGAGTACATTAATTACAGGAAAGAAAAATGCCTGTGCTTCCAGTTACTGCATAGTAGTGAAAAATGACTGAGTGTAAAACATGTCTGCTAGATAATTAACTTTATAGATAATTTCTTCTTCATTTTGACTCAATTACTTCCTTGATATGAGAAAGTGCTGAAAACACTATATATATTTTTTTTTGGATGTTGCATAAAACAATAATTGAAGGAAACCACTAAAGCTTTCCCAGAGAGCCTCCCCTTCCTTCGGCAAAGGACTTGGGGATTAAAGTGTATTTAATCCTTGCTGTAGAGCTGCAGGGTGTAACCTGGTGCTTACACCCCTGTGCATCGACACCCGGGGGAGCAGCGGGGACGAGGGCAGGGGCAGAGGGGACGGGAAGCTTGTGCCTGTTAATGAGTTCACCTTCAGCATCCTGGTTTGCCGGGGTTGGGGTGTTTTTTATCCTTTTCCTCCCTGGGGCACTCACCTCTGCTCCGTCGCTCGCTGCCGTGGATGGAGCTCAGCGCTGGCATGAGGTCTGTTCGAGGCGGCTTTTTTATGGACAGGAGTTTTAAGCAGTGAAAATACTCCCCGTGCTCCTTGCAGGAAATGCCAACCGGTGGGAGCACTAAGGGAAAAAAAAAAATGAATGTAGAAGAATAAGTGTTTTCAGAGACATTTTTAAAAATAGCTTCCGTTTGTACCAAAAATAAAAACGTACAAAACTAAGGTGCCATCGTATTTGGGGAGGGAAAAAGCAATTTCTAGAAAATGGGTTTTAATGCCTCTCTGTGAAGAACTGTCAATCGCTGCGGGGGTTCATGGGAGGAGCAGCAAGGTCTGGGGATCCGTGCTGGGGGGGTGGCGGCACGGTTGGCTCCTGGGCACCTCCAAATCCTGCAAAAGTGGGTGACTAGATAAAATAGGGAAAGGTGAGCGTGGTTTTCCTCTCTCGTCCCTGGCAGGAGATGCACATCCCAGCCCCTCGATGGGGGCTGCAGCGGGAAGCAGGAGGAAAGGGGGTAAATGGAGCTGGGACCCCCCCAGCTCTTGCTGCGGCTGGGCTGTGGGTGGCAGTGGGAGACGCTCATCCTTCTCCCACGGTAATCCTGACCCAGGGGTGCGTGGGGAGAGGGAAGGGAGGCACCCACAGCCACAGCGAGGGGTAGGGAATGCTCTCCGGGGTCCCTGTTGCTGAGGGAAGGGGTGAGGAGGGATGCAAGGCTTTCCAAATCTTCCACGGGAGAGGAGGAGGTTTAAACCCTGGTAAAAGTGCCCTTCTGGGGTCTGTATTGAAAGAATAAACCCCTCGTTTTTACAGATTACAACCACCAAAGCTCCTTTTTTACTTTGGGGTTTTTTTTAACCTTTGGCCTTGGGAAGGAATGTGAGGACATGAGGAGAAGCTCCCTGGCTTTGCACAGGGTTAAATCCAGCAAATTTATAAGGCGCACTTGGAATAATTCCCCGATGGCTGTGATACACGGCGTGTTGCCCCGGGGTGTCGGAGGGAAAAACCGTCAGGCTCGTTCAGCGAAGGAATCCTTTAACTGGTCGGTTTGTAAAATTTGGAACAACCGTTTAAAGCCCGTGAGGTCCGGGGGTGCGAGGTTCTGGCGCGATGCCCAAAGCCAGGGCAAGGCACACGCCGGAGCGATGCTGCTCGGCGCCCGGCCTCATCCTCCTGAATTATTCCTCGATGCCTGCTCGAGTGCCGCATCTTTGCATACCTTAATTAGCCTCAGTGGGTAAAATAAAACCGAGCGCAGGCTCTCCTAATTCCCTGTCTGTATATTCATTATGGAAGCAGCAGCAACTGGGATGTCAAGGAGGATTAAGCAGAGAGCTGGGAAGTCACAGGTGGTTGCAGCAGGACTTGCAGTGTGTGGCAAACTTCCCCTAAAAGCTTCATCCGTGCTCTCCATCACCTCTCCTCGGGCTGCTCCGATTCCGGGTGCTCCCAAGATGGCAGTGAACTGGTTAAGGTGTCTCGGTCGCAGCCCTGTTTTGCTGATAAATGGGGGCTGGGTGCTCCAGCCCCAGAAATCCCCCATTCCCAGACCTCGCCGTATAAAGGCAGCATTTTGCAGAGCGTCCATCCGCGGGCGAGGGGGCATGGAAGGAACAAGGGCTGCACTGTGTCCTCGGGTTCTGCGGCCTCGGGGTCCTTCGGGTGACCTTGCATGGTTATCTTTGGAGAAAATCAAGGGTGTGGGGAAGGGGGAGGCGTGGGGGTGCAAAGCCCTGGCATTTCCCACCCAGGTCTGGTCCCAAACCCTCTCCGTGCCTGCCGGGGGGGCACCATGGGGGTACCCTGCGGGTGGAGATGTCAGTGTGTGCATGTTGCTCACCCTACCCAACCCAGCCGAGGTTTTTAGGAAGCCAACCGAGGTTTTTAGGAAGCCAACCCCCTGGCAGGATGGGTGTCTGGGAGCCACCCCTTGACCCCAAGCTCGGCTGCATCGTGCCGTCCCCGGGAGCACAGAGGTGTCCCGGCGAGCCGGCCGTGCCGTGAGGCATCGGGCTTGGCCGGCGCTATTTAATTAGCTGCCGAACATGACGCTTGTTTTAATTCCGTGCGTTGGGAGATGTGTGTTGCTGCCCACACACACCAGTTGCCATAACAACTTTAATTTGTTTTGTAGCCTCCGCTCTGATGGATTTGGGGATTTTTGTTTGTTTGTTAACCTCCCTCCCTTCCCTCCTTTCTCCCCCATTCCCTCTTTCGTTCCTTCTTTCTAATTGCACTCGCTTCCCCTCCGTTTCCCTATGTTAATGAGGCAGAAAGCCATTGTGTGGGTCCTCGACCCCCAGCCAGGCATCTGTAGCCCCCCACCTCCAAGCTGGCAGGATGCAGCAGCCGTGATTTATCCCGAGCAATCCCAGTGCCATAGTAGGGGCAAAGCCACGTCTTCCCAAATTACCATCCTGCTACTGAAACACGGGGAGATGCATGGCTTCCCCTTTGCCCACCACCCTGTGCTGCAGACGCTGGGTTGAAAACTAGGAATAAAGCTCTTGGAAAAGCAAGGCTGTAGTGTCGGCACCTCTGGGATCGCTAGGATCGCTCTAAAGGGATTGACCATCTGCCAAACTGTTTGGAGTGGGAAGTCAATGCAAAGTGCAGGAGGGAGAGCCCTGCCTCTGCTTGTACAGGTTGGAAGCTTGGAAAGGTGTGCCCCCTGGTTTTGGCAGGGCTTTGGGGTACCCCCAGCACCCTAAGGGGTCTGTGGGGGGGCTGGAAGCCAGCGGCCACTGCCACCACC
>NW_010244272.1:23421-23684 GCF_000690775.1 Eurypyga helias
CCGGGTCTTTCCCTGATGGAAAAGTTGTAGGATCAGGATATCTGGCCCTTCTCCCTTCCCTAAGCCCCCTCCCCTTCTCCTGCCTCTGGGCTTGGACGCTGCCCTGCCTCCTGCAGCATCGCATCCGAACCGATGGTTTTGGCAGGATGGAAGGGGAGAAGGTGACATGACACTGCTCCAGCTCGGCCCAGGGGGTTGGTTTTGTTTTGGCTGGGCTCTGGGGAGTCTCCTAGGGCCGGGAGGAGGGCCCGTGGCGTGTTGTA
>NW_010244272.1:23731-24748 GCF_000690775.1 Eurypyga helias
AGGGAACAGCAGAGTTATCTGCAGCTCCCCCAGCTCCAGCAGCGGCTGATGCGCTGGGGGTGTGCGGGGGCTGCTCTGGGGGGACTGGGAAAGGGGTGACCTGGAGGAAGAAGAGCTCAGCGAGGAGGAAGGTCAGGCTCTCGGCCAGCAGGACCTGAGGCCAGGGCTTGTCACGCTGAATTCCAGCAGCTGCCAGCTGGGTCCGTGGCCCCTTGCTCCCCCCTTCCTCCCCTCTGCCTCGTGGCGTGTGTGGGTGCAGCCTGCGCCCCCCAACCCGAGCTGCTCAGTTCTGGTCCCAGTGGGGTGACTTTCTGCAAAGGGGCTGGGCTGGGGGTGCAAACTGCTTGCCATGGTCGGGATGCAGGGAGCACGGCTCGTGCAGAGACATCCACGTCCCGGGAGGTTTCCGCTCCCAGAAGGATTAATTTGCGCAGGAATAGGTTTGCAGCGGAACTGACATTAATAACAGGCTGAGTTGGAGCCCCGCTGCGGAGCGGGATGTTAATGACTCTGTGCAGAGATGGAAGGGGGCCGTTATGGAAAACGATCTCCGGGCCGTTGGTTTCTGCCGAACCCTGGAATTAGGAGTCTGGGAGGAGGTGAACCCGTACGCAGCCGCTGCGGGGGATGTGCTACGGGGCAGCTTAGCCACCCGGTTCCCAGGACAGGATGCACACCTGGGTGGGGATGAACCCCACATTTTGAGCTCTGGATGCACCAGCAACCCTTGGAAAATCCCAGCAGTGGTCCTGAGCAGTTTGTCGGCTCATCCCACCAAGCTTTCCATGTGGGATGGGGAAGGGTGACCATGGGCAGATAGTACTTGGGGGGTTGAAATGCATGTGTGTTGGCCTTTGGCCGGCCCTGTGCATGCAGGGGATGCAGCCAGCTGGGATGCAACAGCCTGGGATGCAGTGGAAGGGGGAGAGAGGGGAAGTGGGATGCAACAGCCTGGGATGCAGCAGAGGGAATTGCAGTAGAAGTGGGATGCAGCAGCCCAGGATGCAGAGAAAGGGG
>NW_010244272.1:25237-33714 GCF_000690775.1 Eurypyga helias
GAGCAGCCCAGGATGCAGTGAAAGGGGGATGCAGTGGAAGTGGGATGCAGCAGAGGGGGTGCAATGAAAGTGGGATGCAGCAGAGGGGATGCAGTGGAGGTGGGATGCAACAGCCCAGGATGCAGTGAAAGAGGGATGCAGTGGAAGTGGGATGCAGCAGAGGGGGTGCAGTAGAGGTGGGATGCAGCAGCCCAGGATGCAGTGAAAGGGCAGTGGAAGTGGGATGCAACAGCCTGGGATGCAGCAGAGGGGGTGCAATGAAAGTGGGATGCAGCAGAGGGGATGCAGTGGAGGTGGGATGCAACAGCGCAGGATGCAGCAGAGGCGGGGTGCAGTGGTAATACCCTCGGTAGCTGTGGTTTTACAGCTTCCCATAAACAGTCCCCTCCATCTCTCTCCGTTTTTAATTACCTAGAAAATAACCTCAATTCAATTTACAGCTCATTTGAAGCTATGAGCAAGGGCCCATAAATATTTAATGTGTTTAGAAGTGGCACCAACTGTCCAGGGCTGGTTTTTTTTCCTTTTCCAGGAGTTGCCTTTGTTTTAACATATTTATTCCCCTACATCTTTACTATTTTCTGCTCCCTCCACCCATAAAACCTGGTGGTAAAAGACAGCCAACTGCTGGCAAAGGACTCAACCCCAAATTTGCTTAGGAGTGAGGGACTGAAACCAAATTTTAGGGCAGTTTCTCCTCTAAGTAGGGCAATTAAGGGGAGCAGCTTCCCCAGCGTCCCTGAGCCCTCTTGCCCTCCATGCCGATGCCTCCTCCCGGGAGAAACCAGGTTATGATCCACTCCCAGCCTGGGAGGTTTTGCTAGAAAAAGGTGATTTCTGCCTCGTAATTGTGGCTGAGGCTGAGTGTGGGAGCAGGTGGGTAGAGCAGAATTCAGCCTGAAAGTCAGCTCTGCCCTACTTATTAGTTAAAAAAAATTAATAGTTATTGCAGTTAAGAGGAATAACCGGGAATGTCCGTCTATGCTGTAATTTCAGAGGTCGCAGCAGAAGCTTTGCCTTTCCTCTCCAAGGGAAAACTCCTCCCGTAGACCTGACAGATGCCCCGAATCCCAGATTTATGCAAGCAAGCGACTTCTACTCCCAGATTTTTTGTCAGTTTACCCAGAACATATTTTGGTTATGTGTATTAATCGCTACAACACATTTTATTGTAACATAACAGATATATTTACTGTACGAGGAGTGACAGCATTTATTAATTATGCACGAGTGGGCCTAAAAAACGGGTTTGTTTGCTTTGATGTCTGATGCAGCAGAGGTTTTTTTTTGTTTTCTGCTTGTTAAACTTAATCAAAAGCAATCAAAATACGCTCCCGCAAATTATAGCAAATTAATTTCAAACAAAGGGGAAAAACATTAGGTAGTGCAAATGGAAATAAAATTTAAAAAGAATAAGCGAGAGAGGAGTTGGGATAATTTAAATGTTGTATTTGGTTACAGTTTTTCCTCTCCGCTGGACGGATTAGGAATAGAAAAGGTGCAGAAATGGGGTCTGAGGGGCCCGGTGGCACCGAAAGCTTCGCTTTTGGCACAACCAAATGCTACCAAGGGCCGTGCCAGCTTGACGCAGGCTGAGATCAGAGTGTTTCGTGGCACTTCAGTGCCGATACGAGCAGGATCAGGGCTGGGACACCATCCCCATCCCTACAGCATCCCAACCAGCCAGCTGCATCCACATCCCTGCAGGCGTCCTACTTCCGAACCGCCCCGTGGTCCCTCGCTTACCCTCTCCACCCGGGCACAAACCCAGCCACCTCTCTCCTCCTCTCCTTTCTCATCCTGCCGAGTGCTTTGAATGTTTAGTGCATCCTTAATTAAAAGGCGAGCGGCTAATCTATTCCTGCCAATTGGCAGTTGGTGCTAAAGGACGTTCCCTTGCGTGCGGGCACCTTCTCCCGCGCGCGTGCACCGCCGGCACACGCCGTCAGCACCAGCACGCCCGGCCCTATTTACATAATGCTATTGACATTTTGAGGGTGAAATTATGTATGCCGCTTTAATTCACTGTTAAATTAAATTATGAATGTTTGGGACGTAGTAATTTCTTTTGTTCTAGGAACAGATTGTTTTATATATCTGCCTATATTACCAAGTTATTAATTTAATGATTTCATAATAGCGGTTCATTCCTTTGGGTAATATAAAGCGAAAAGTGTGCTCGGTGTGCAGCTTAGGCTGAGTTGCTTGTCCCCACGCAGATTGCAGGGGGTTAGGAATGAAGACGTGGGGTTTAGCAGAGGGTTTAGGAGCTTGTGGGGTGGGTTGAGGCACTCTTTGCATCACCTGCTCCTCAGCCGGTGCTGCCGGGGATGCAGGATGCCGGACAGCATCCGCACGGACAGGGTATGAGTTCAGGGGGGGTTGCTCAGGTCCAGAGCATCATGCCTGTAATTACATCCTTGGCTCAGGTTTTTCCATGTGCTCCGCTCCCAGGCACATGCTCAGAGACAGGCTCTGGCTTCCAGCTGCCAGGAAAGCTGTGTGCCCGGATGGATGCGCTCACAGCAGCCCCTTGCTTGAGGATTTCAGCTCATCCGGGTGCATTAACAGCACCATCGATGGGTGAGCAGGGCTCTGCAGGGTGCTGGTGTGGCACAGGAGGAAAAGGGACGTGCACACCTCATCCCCAACCCCATCCCTCTCCCCCTCTGCTCCTCCTGACCCCCGTGGCATTGGCACCAGCCACCTGCAGACCCATGCCATGCTAGCATCCCTCCCAAGTCTGGCTGCATTTCTACTTTTCCAAAACTTTAATGCCTCTGCTCTGCTGCCTCGTTTAATTGCTGACAAGCCTAACCAGCCCTGCAAACGTCAGAGCTGGCACCGGCTCCATCAGCACATCCCTGCCAGCCCTCGGGGGCCGATACCAAACCTGGTGGCACTGCAGTCCGATGCATTTAAGGCTCCCAGAGCCAAGTGACTCCACGGGCTCTTGTACATGTATTTATATGGGTTTATTTTTTCATTCTGCCTGGCACCACCCGCTGCAGTGCGGGGAAAATCTGGGAAAATTTGTCCACCTACGTGCTCAGAAATCAAGGAACAACAGCAGAAGCAGCGCCTGCGACTTGTTCTTTAAAAACGGGACTGTGATGAGAGGCGTGGCGGGGGGCTGGGGATTGAGGAGTGGGCTCCCTGCTGACGCGTGTGGACTTCAGCGTCTCAGGCAAACTGGAGCAGAGTCATCACTTAAAACCTGATCCTGGCTTGCTGTGGCCAGGGAGCCCCTGGGCAAGAGGGAGTGCAGGAGGGTCAAGCTCCTTCCACCTCCATCTCCATTTCTCATCTCTAATTTGCTTTTCCAAACACACAGGACCTTCCCCGCTCCCCGAATTTCCCTGGGCCGGTGCTGCTCCCTGCCTGGCTGGCTGCATGGCCGCCCGTGCACCGTACGAACGGCAAAGCAGCGAGTAAATCAATGACCCGGTGACGAAGCGGAGAGAATTGCTGAGCCCTGAACAATCCCTGCCCAGCCCCGCCAAGAGTCCCAAGTAATTTCCATTCTAATCCATGCTGCTTGACTTCTAAGAAGGTAATGGCTCCTACGGCACTTCCTTGTCCTTTAACTGAACAATTTATGGCTTCTGCTCCAGCAGCCTTGCACTCCTGAAGAGCCTGAGCGGGGGGAAGCCTTTGCGTTATTGTGCTTTTGCACGACTGTGTCGCTGTACCATGGCACGATGGCGTGATTGCAGCGCTGCAGGATTGCACTACTACACCAGTGCACTTGCACAATTGCATTAGTGGGTAATCAATCGCCTTCTCCTGGGTGTTTATCCCAGAAGAGCAGTTCAGGTCGTTACCGGGTGCTAACGATGCTAAGGGCTGAGGCCTGGGGAGATGGGTGGTTCGGTGGAGGTTGAGTTGATAACTTGAATCACCTGGGAAATGGGGTGGAGCACTGTTAAAGCTGGTCTCTGGCCCCAGGTGGGGCTTTTTTGAGGTGCTCACCAGCCCTCCTCAAGCAGGAGCACACCAAGCTGAGTGGACCTGTTCCTTTTCTGAGCCGTCTTCTTTGCTTGGTTTTGGGTTTTTTTTTTTATTTCCCAATTCTGAGTGGTAAACCTGTGCTGCAAGAAGGGGAAATCCAAGTTTCAGCTTTCCCACAGCCACCCAGGTCTCACTGTGTGTGTTGGAAGCAAACCCATCGGCACAACAGACCAAACTGGTCCCGAGTCACCCACCAGCATCACGCCGAGGACGAGGGAGCGCTGCCAGAGCTGCCGCCTCTCCGTGAGTACGCCGCGATGAGCGTGTTCAGCTTCCGGAGGTGGGTTTATGTCTGATGCGGAGTCACCGCGATTCGCTGATGTCTAGGTCGGCTCTCCTTGGCCTGGAGATGGCACAAACCCACGCTGCCATGAGCTGGGTGCTCCAGGCTGGCAGGGCACGGGCAAACCTCCGCAGCCTGCGAGGAGGGACGAATCCTCCTCCTCTGCCGTCTGCGGTGCGCGTTGAATGTGGTTTTTGAGGACTCCTGGGTGAGCGCTGGAGGGGCGGTTTGTGGTGTGCGTTGTGGTGGAATTCAACCTCGGAAGGGACTGTGAAATACTCTGGAAATAATCTGATTTGGCTGCTTTGTGTCCTGCGCCTTCCTATTTCGCCTTGCGCGGCGAGCAGGGGTGGGTGCTGGGCTGGCACTGACCTGGAGAGGGACCTGGCCTGGATTTGGAGCCATTAAAACTGCAGAATTCATCAGTTTTGCCGGTGTCTGCTCCAACAGTTAATCAGCCTTGCTGTTAAAACCCATGCCTTATTTTTCCAGTGGGAAGTTAAAGCCAGACACGATCAACTCCTGCCTCTTGTTATGTCTTTCTTCACTAGATTAAAGCTACTTTAGTAGCCTGTATTTTCTCCCAGGAAGGTACTTACTCATGGCAATCAAGTCACCTCGCTTGTCCTTTTGATAAACTAAGCAGCCTGAGCTCTTTAAGCTCTTTCCTCTGCGGAATTTTTGCCAGCTCTTGTCACCTTGCTGTGCATCTTTCCTGGACCCCTTTAGGCTTCCCTGCTCTGCCCGAGGGTCTCCATCCCACGGTGATTTTTTTTTTTTTGGCATAGAAATACCCACCCATGGGACAGCCCGGGGTGCTGGCGTGATGCTAACCAGATTGGGGAGCAGAGGGGGTTTGGCGTAGCACCGCTGTCCCATCCGGCTCCTTCGGACACCCACGCTGTGGCCTTTAATGATATTAGAAGAAACGGTGAAGCAGAAAAGCAGTGACATCAGTGAGGGAGTGGAATGAATTGATGCTGTTTGCAATGTAAAGAGGTTTTTTTGCAAATGTCTCTTCTGCTCCCGCCTCGCACAGTCTGTCTCGTATCACCCCTCCTGGCTCCGTGACGTTTTTCTAACCCCCAAGTGTGATACCCATGGGATGAGGGAAGTTTTCCTGCCTCCCCTCCAGCCATGGGGTAGAAAATGCTGGTTTCCCCTTAAGCTGGGGGTGTTTCCTCAGTGCTCGGGGCTGGGATAGCTGCCTGGGCTTGGGAAACACCTGTGTGGGCACTGGAAAATGGGGAGAAGAGGTTGAGAGTGGAGAGGGAAGCTCCAAACTGGGGATGCTGGGGGGTTCTGCATGCATCCAGCTCCTACAGCTGGTTTCAGGTTTGCACATAACGTCGGGTCACCGTGTTGCAAGGGGTGTACATCAGCAGCACTTACTGCCCGCTCCGGGGGGTGATCACAGTTTGGGGAAGATGGTGAAAAATTGCTTAAAACCAGGAAAAACCTCATAACGGGCATCTGGCCCCCATGGCACCGGTTGCCTTACAAGGGGGCATCCCAAATCAAAGCTCTGGTGTTCATCCTCCTCACCGTGGCTCGCACCATGCGAAATAACCCGGATATGGGGATGGGGGGGTGAGGCAGTTCAAACATCGGGATATTTGCAAAGTGGTGCTCTCCAGCAACAGACACTCGGAATAATCTGTTTAGGCATCGGGAGAATTTCCTCCTACCAAAGGGCCGTCACGGGTGTCAAAGGCACTTAGTGTCAGGCTGGCGGAGTCCCTGCTACCCGACGCTCAGCAGTAAACACGTTTTGCTGTTTTGCCATCTTAAAAAGAGGGAAAAAAAACCCCCAAAACAACCCACCTTTGACAGCTTGGTTAACCTTTCACCCATCCTTTTCTCACTTGTAAGCACTGAAGTTCTCAGCTGAGGGCAGCTGTGAAGAGGAAGGGAGGAAGAAGAGGGGGGGAGTAAATGTGTTGAATAACTATTTTTTCACACTGTCTAAAAATACAGAGCGTCTCACACGTTCTGCCTTCTCCCTTGTAATTAAAAGGCTGATTTCATGCTGCTGCAAAGGGTAACCCTAATTAGAAGGTGTCAAAAGAGAGAGAGGAGCTGAGGGCTGAGCTGCCCCCACCCTGAGCTTCCCTTTATGATCTGGTTTTATGGATGCAACAAACCCTTCTGGGGTGGGGAAAGTTGATTTCTCTTCCAGAATGAAAATGTTGGTTTAGTTTTCAGCCCAGGAAATGCCCCACGTGGGGTATTGAGGAAATACATGGAGAAATCCTTAGGACTACGTAGCTATGAAGGGAGTTTCTCTCCACTGGTTTTGGGAGGGAATTGCTCCTCAGCCTGCCGGTGTGTCGGGAAGGGGGATGTTCAGTGGGAACCAGGGGGTCCCCGGATGGAACTGTTTCAGCTTTTATGCCAAACACCTGGATTTTGAAGGTGCTCGGATGGTGTGTGAATGCATGGGGAGGCTCGTGGTTGGGCTGGGGCAGAGCACAGGCTGCGAGCAGGAACAGCTCGTTGCAAGGAAAAAATGCACTAAAATGTAGAGAAATATGGCATTTTCTCCATCTTGGAGGTGTTGGGCGAAGATGTTGGGATGAACAGGTTTTTCAAGCGATATCCATGCTGTTGCTCACCCAAGTCCATGTGATTTTCCTTCTTCCCACCACTGCTCCAAAGCTCTTTTTTGGGAGGGAGAGGGGAAATTTAGCAGTAAAGCATACTCCAAATGGGCCTTTTTGTGCCGGTCCCAGGGAGCAGTCCTGCTGCTGGCACAGGTGTTGGGTGCCCACAAGTCCCCTCTCCGGGGGCTGCGGACTCGGTGCCAATGACGCACTCGCTTCCTTATGCAGCACCAGCGTGGAGGAAAAGACCCAAAACAAAGCCAAGGCTCTTCAGCTAATTGCAGTTTAAAAGCAAATAATGGCATGAGTCAAAGTGATTTACTAAATTAAGTCGTTCTGCAGGGGCTGGGGATTTTTATTTTATTTTTTTTCCCCTTTAAATACAAAGCTTTAATGATGCTCCTTGCTGGTGGTGTGCGGAGGGGGGGAGCTGGCCCTGTGCCACAGTGATGGGGTGCCTGCCCTGCCTCCTTCTGGGACTGACTGCCTTGAAAATTTGGGCAAGATTCAGCCTTTTGCAGCTCCTGCCAGGCTGATGCCTCAGTTGGGATGGGGGGCTGTGGGTTCAGGGCAGGGAAACACAGCGGCTTCATCTTCCCGGTGCCTGGCTCTGTTCCCCTCTGCAGGGATCTGTCCCGTACACCCTCCTCACACCTTTCCAGGGTCCCAGACCTCCTGCTTGGGGTCTCCATCAGGGTGGCATGGCCCCACCTTGCCCTGGTTCTCTGTCCCAGCAGGTAGGAGCTCAGACTCTTCTGGAAGTGAATATTTTACCCTTTTTTTTCCTCCTCTCCGACTTCTGTGAGTCATACTGTTCCTTTAGTGAGAGCTGTTGCTTGTGGGAGCTGTAAAATCCTCAGCAATTGAGAAATGCAAGCCTTAAAACAAGGCTCTTTAGGCAAATGCTGGGCTGCAAATCTGGACCTGGATTTTTTCAATTAAGCTTTTTTTTTTTTAAGGTGAATTAATTGATATTTACTTAGTGTGTCAAAATAGCTCCAGTGCGTTGGAGTGCCGCTCGCCACGCGATGGGAACAGGGCGCTGGGGAAGGGAGGCATGAGTCAGTGGTAAATGAATTAAAAGCAGCAGCTTCTGCTCAAGGCCAATTAAGTTTTGCTCAAAGAAATGGGAGGGAAGCACGTGGATCGTGGAGAAACAGTTCCCAGGAAACCTGCTCCAGTCCCTTTTTGAAGGAGTTCACCTCGTTTCCGAGTGCAGTGTTATTTGGGATCTGATTGCACAGCAAAAGTAACAGCACCCAGTCAGTGTATTAGGCCAAATGATGGTGTAAAGGATGATAATTTGTCCTGGAGGATGGTGAGAGGATGGGATGTTTGCTTTGGGCCGTGGGTCCTGTCGCAGGAGGTTGGATAAACACGTCCCATATATGTAGAAGCGTTTTTCTCTCCGATAGAGATGTGTTTGCATGCTCAGCAAAGCGTGGCCTCTTAGAAACTTTAATTACACCTGCTGGCTATATATATATACCAATAATTCAGAGCTGAGGAAGTGTGTGGGTGTGGGAAGGCCGGCAGCTAGTTGCTTAGCCCATCAGCTGGGGCCCTGCAGGGATGCCGGC
>NW_010244272.1:33732-38373 GCF_000690775.1 Eurypyga helias
TTTACACATTTTTTTTTTTACACAATTACCAGGATGGTGGGGCTGGAAGTGGGGTGCTCAGCCTGGCAAGCACTCCCAGCACGAGTGGGCTCCTGCCAGAGCTCCCAGCTGGCCCAGTATGGGGGGGTACTGGGATGGTGTGTGGCTCCTTCTGGTGCAGGAGTGTGGGTAGTAACAAAGAGGTTTTTGTGGCTGTTGCTGTTTTGAGGCCCAGGATTATTCTGCAGAGTTATTTTTCCCCTTTTTTTGTTGTTGTCTTGCAAGCAGAGGACCTGCTGGGATGCCCTTGGGAGCTGGGCACGGGAAGGGCTGTCTGAGTGCCCAGGCAGGGCTCACCCATGGTGACATGCCAAGGGATGCTGATCCCAAACAACCATAGCTTTGTCTGGGGACTTCAGCCTCCATCCATCTCTCCTGGAGCCTGGTCAGGCAATTCGGCAGCACCACAGAGTGCCCTGGCTTCCCACATGGCTTTTCCATGGCTTTCCCCTGGCCCACAGCAAAAACTCTGGATAGGGAGCATCTCTGTGAGTGCTCTGCAGAGGAGCATGGACCCTTGCAAATGCCGTGTGGCTGCAGCAAGGCCGGTTGACCGCGAAGGACCCCCTGCACTTTGGGGTGAGCCCCTCATCCACCAGCTCCAGGCAGCCCTGGACCCAGAGGCAGCCAGGGCTGTGTTTAATATTGGCGTTACCCAGCTCCGATCGCCCGGCAGTATATGAAAACCATATTTCTCGAGTTACTGGGGTTACGGCTTACACAATTAAAGCCCTTTTTTTGGTGCCCTGCTGCCCTCTATCCTCCTGCTTGGCTCCCATTTATCTCCTCTCATTTGTCATCTTTATTAGTTCTTAATCTCCCATCGGTGCTGCGGAGTTAAGAGTGGGATTAGGGGGAAGTTTAATTGGATGGCACTCCACAGCCCTCCCAACATCAGATTCAATAAAAGTTTATGAAAAGATAAAAATCACACTGGGTTTTATAGCTCTGGACAGAACAAAAGGGACTGGAGAGGAGAACAAGGTAACTTTTTCCACCTTTTTTTTTTTTTAATTCCTTCCCAATTCCGTATGAGCCGTGTTTCAGCTTGATTAAACAAGGAAGGAAGGATTTGTGGGAGCAGCAGCCTTATCCCTTTTGCTGTGTGTAAGCAGTAAGTGGCCTGCCGCTGCTCGCCCTCTCCCTGCGATTTTCCCCTGTCAGGAAGATGAATTGGGCCTCGGCATGTGAGAAAATAACATTTATTTCACATTGAAAATATGCTGAACTGCTAGAGAAGCTGACCGGGGAGGTCAGGACTGGGGGAGTGGGGAGAGGAAGGGTGTGTTCCGATGGGATGGGAAGCAGGAGGCAGTGATTTGGGCAAGAGCTTGTTGCCCATCCTTGGGTTTAGGGAGCGTTGAGGCTCTTTTAGCATCCCTGGTGACCTTCAGGGGCAAGAAATTAGTCAGCCCCAAGCATTTTGATGGGAAGGAGCAATGTGGGTGGTTTTGGGGTGCTTCATCCATCCTCAGTCCCCATCCTGGCTGTACCCATCCCGTCCCTGGCATGCAGAGGGGACCCTGCTGTCCTTATCCTCTGCCTTTTCATCCAGAGGACAAGAGAAGTGATTAAGCGCTTTCAGAGGAAGCCCAGGGCATGGGGAGAGGATGAATGGGAGCTGATTGAGGCAGCCTGGTTCGGGTGGGGGCGGATCTGGGTGGGTGCATGAGTCCAGTCCCCTTGTCCTCCACCACCGAGCCCCAAATCTTCCTCTGCCGGGTGCTTTCCTTGCGCCCAGCAAACACGGGTGCTGGTGGCAGAGCTGTGCCCCTGCTCCGGAGGAGGCTGAGCCTTGTAGGAAAATTGCTGCAAATGAAAGTTATGGGGAAATCTGCCCCTTTTCTTGTTGGTTTTGTTTCTCTCCCTCATGATGGAAGCTGTTACTGGTAGAAAATAAAACCCTGAAGCTAATCTTCGTTACAGCTTCCCATTAGGGTCGTAATTGTTTCCATTCCTGTTAAAAATAATCCTGGTGGTGTGTTTTTTTTTTTTTTTCCCCCTGAAACACCCTGCTCTGCTTGTATTTTTTTTTTCTCTTTTGGGTTCTCATCCCAACTTTTTCTTCTTCTGAAGTAGCATACGGGGGAGAAAAAGTGGGAGAAAGCGTGAAGAAAGAAGGCGGAACAAAAGAAGGGCGCAGAAATAGAGAAATGGGGGCTGGCTGGCGGGGCTCAGATGAGAGGAGAGCTTGTGGCTCTCGCACAGGGGTGCAGTGTGTGACCCGTGTCCTGTTGCGTGGGATGTAAAAGGCCCAAACCCAGGGAAAACCCTCACGAAGCTGTGGATCTGGTCCTTGACCCCTACAAAGAGCATCCCCTGGGCTTGGGGAGGTCAGGATTGGTGCATTGCTCCATAGCTGTGGGGGATGCACTATTCCTGTGTCTGAGCGTCTCCCCCTTTGAGTTTTCTTGCCTGTCCCAGCCCACCCTGGGAATCCTCTTCCTTGTAAAACCCACTGCTGATTTTTGGGAAGCATCAAGCAGCGAACTGCAGGCAATTGCAAGCAGACAAAAAAATCCCTTGCCTGAATCAAAGAGGACATCTGTTCAGTGGCAGCCCCCCTGGGGACATCAGGGGGAATAAAGGGACTTTGTCAAGTCCTTCCAGGCTCCAAGTTCCCATTTTCTAAGTTTTACAAACCCTAATGGTCTGGTTGTGACAGTCTGGCTCTTCCACAGGCCAAATTCCCACTGGCATGGAAGAGGGGCTGTGTCCAAGCAGGGCTGTGGGGTCTGACCTCGTAAAAAGATCAATCTTTAATGGAGCTGAGCTTTTAAAAATCCATATTTATACACAGAATTGCCCTGTGCCTCAGTTTCCCTTCTCTGATGACTGGGGCTGACTGTGCTTCCTCTTCACCTGCCTCTTCTGCTCCAAACTCGTTTTCGTTTTTTCAAGTTGGTAAAACCTTGGAGGAATTGGGCTGGGGACTCTCCAAAAATCCCCTTCTTGCCTTGGGGGAAGGTGCTGGCTCTTGTCTCCCTCTTCCCTGCTGATTTATCCGGGTCACTCTGTGCATCCCAGAGCTTATCAGAGCACCCCAGGTGCTTTCTTAGCCAGAGAGGATGCTCTTAGGGGAAGGTGGGGTTTGGGGGTGCTAAATAAATCGAGGTGTATCCGCTTTTTGTGCAGCGCTGCCCTCTGTTCCCACAGCTTAGCGGCACTGTAATGGGCTATTTCTAGGGAGAAGGAAATGGTTTTCCCATTTGGTGACCCTGACCGCTCCTTGCGAGCAGGCTAAGTACTGACTCAAAAAGGAAAAATCCCGATTTCCCTTGCCTCGTGGTACAAACATCAGCGGAGCGGAAGCATTGTCAGGCTGGATCAAACCAGCAGCTTGTCTCCAAAGTGGGAAGACGATGCTAAAGTCACCAGGCTCAGCTCTTTTAAAGAAAGATGCAGAAAATCAGAGTGAGAGCGAAGGCTGGTTGAATGCAGGGCGCTCTCCTCGCTGCTCAGCACGCAGGAGTTGGTTTTTGGCAGGAGAAGAGCGTGCTGGGTGGGCCCCTGACACAGCAACCTGGTCCCAGTGAAATCAGTGGAGCTGCACTAACGTGATGCCAGAGTGAGAGAGATGGAAATCAGCTTCTCTGGGTATAAAAGTGACCAACCATCATCAAGAGATGAATTAATTGCTGGCAAATCCCTAATGAAGCATTATGAGTCAGCAGTGCTACTCCTTGCTGGCAGTTTGATCTCGGGGAGGTGGGTAGGGGGGGTGTTTGAGACTCCCCTGATGGGTTTGGTTTGAAGCCGTCCCAGTCACCATCGGCCCACGCTGCTGGGGACGTTGGCACAGGGCTCCCAAAGCCGTCCCTGGTGCTGGGTGCGCTCTGGGTGCTGGACCCCCCACGCCTTGCTCTGGAGGGACCATCTGCTCCCAGTGACCCAGAGCTGCCCCAAAGAGCTCTCAGCCATGGCACAGGGGGTCCCGGGCACCCCTTGGCACCGTGCCGATGAGCAGAGGGGGGGATGCAGCGCACCCGATCCGTTATAAAACGTGCAGGGAAAGCCCATCCCCGGTCTCGTGCGCGGTCCTGCGTATGACTAGTCCCACGCTAAAGGTTACTGCCTCCCCACCTTCCCAAAATTGTCCGGTACAGCTCTCCCCAGCAGCGACATCGTCCCAAGGGGCTGCCCTTCCAGCCTCACCCGCAGCTCGGGAGAGCCACAGCGGGGGGGTGAGTTGAAAATAAAACATTAAGGATAAAAACCAAGAGGCAGCTGGGGGGGGAGGCTCTTTTCATCTGTATAATAGCCTGTTTCTGACAAGGAGCCTCTGTTCCAGTGGAAAGCTTTTAAGAGCCCCAAGAAGGACAGGCAATTACAGGAAGGTTCGTCTACCTGATGGGGTGTTGGTACAAATCGCTCATCGGCATCCCGGGTGCTTTTTGGAGCGTGGCCATCGCCGGCTGATTGCTGTGGTTTGGTGGGGAGAGGCCGGGGGGGTTCGGTCCCCTCCGTCACCGGGGCTGCGGGACCCGCTCTGGCCCTGGTGCTAATGGTGCATTAGTTGCTGGTGATGAGTGAGATGGAGGGCTCTGCAATTAGTGAGTGACATTAAGGCTGCTCATCAGGTGTACTCCCAGTGTCGGCTGG
>NW_010244272.1:38489-61952 GCF_000690775.1 Eurypyga helias
CGCGGCTCTGGGCACCGCTCCCCCTCCCCACGGCAGCCAGGTGGAGGGTGGGTGGGTGGTTGGAGCCCAGAAGAATCTCCCTTGGTCCCTGGGTTTGCCGAAGCTTCCTCTGCCAGCCGGGAAGGGCTGTCGCGGGCAGAGCAAAACCGGCGGCGTCTTCACGCGGCGCGGGCCGGAGGGTTGGTCCGAGTCGGGATGCTAAACCACTTGTTGCGTTTTCATTCCAAAGCGGGAGCAGCCGCATCCATTTCCAGGGATTTAGGGGCTGGCAACAGCTCCTGGGAAGAGCCACGGGATGCAGGGCAGCTCATCCTCCTCCATCAAGGGCTTAAAATCCCTTAAAAAGCAGGAGTGCTCATCCCCAGGTTTTGCAATGGGAATAAACTGCTTCAGCCTTGGGTGGGGGGTGCTGGGGGCAGCCCGGCCGGCAGAGCCTTCCTCTAAATTAATTCAACTTTGCTGTTAATGAAATCTCCGGGTAACTGCTGATGCAGCGGTGCAGAGAGGGGGTGAGTACCCCATGTCTCTGAGAAGGTTATTTTTGGCTCTCCTTAATGTGCCTGAAAGCCACGGTAATACTGCAAAAAGCCTCAGCCATAGGATAACTTAATTAAACTTTACTTAAGAGAGTTAAATATTCATTATTTGGCTTCAATTACTGGTTTTGCTGAATCCCCCCCACACTTCTGTTTTCACTGGGGCTAATTAGTCTAATGGCTGCTACCTGTTATGACCTGTTTCTGGGGGGGCGATGGGGGGGAGGAGGGGGAAGTGCAGTGGGTCATTGGTGTTATCCAGGGCTGCTTTGCAGGGGGATGGGTTGACTTTACGGTGTGAGTCTGTGGCATGTTGGCTCCTGCTGCACATCCCAGGTCCCTGTCCTGCTGTGGGAGCATCTTGCATCCCCTGCTCACTCTCCCACCGCCTGGGTGGATTAAGGATGTGGGTTTGCTGGGTGTTTCGGGGCTGCTTGAGGTCAGCCTCGTCGCTGAGGTTCCCCTCTCGCTGCTGGCTAACTGAGTGTGAGTCGAGAAGTGCTTTTGCAGCGCCGTTTTCCCCCTGCTCCTTGTCCCCGCCGGCGTGGGGCTCACCCTGGGCACATCCCTCCCAGGACGTGCCATGTCTGCATGGCAATCGGACATCTCCCAAGGCAGGATGACAGGAACAGTTACATTTACTTGTCCCAAGATTTACACCCAAGCTTTGGGGTAGAGATCCTCTGTTACTGGCTGCTGGGGGGGGCAGCTTGTTTTTCCAAGCCCCTAAAGCTGCAGAGGAATACGCTTCCCTGGGGAATGCAGCAGCTAAGTGCTCTCCTTAGGCTGCTTCTGAAGCCTGGTGGGAGAGCTGTTTGATGGCCCCTTTCTGGGGATACCTGCTCAACTTTTGGGGAGTTTTTTAGCTGCTCCACTACAGCCAAGACAGGGTATGGAAAAATTGGAAATGTACTGAGTTTGTACAAGGAGAAGATTTGGGGATGTCTGGAAAGAGCATGGTGTGGGTGGGCAGCACATCTGCCTGGTTTTGGTGTGTCTCAGCACCTGTAAAGCAGAGGGAGGCTGGGATGGCGTGAATGAGTCGGGCTCGCGAGGGGTGAGCATCTGACGGGCCCTTTGCACGAATTTTCCTCCTGCAAGTGGGTCAGAGCAGCTCTGCGGAGCTGGGACCCGAGCATCAATTTTAATTTCCCACCATGTGCCGGTGTGTGCCGTCCGCGACTTCATCTGCTCGGAGCTGCCGCGCTGATTTATTTAAGGTTTCTAAACCCGCTGCTCCCGCTCTCCCCGCAGAGCAGACGGTGCTGCAGGCAGGGCGGCTCAGACACTGTCCCTGCCTGGGGAGGACGCAGCAGCAGCTTCTTCACACAACCAACAGTTGCTGGATAACCCAGGAGAGCCCAGCAGAGCTTCTCTGCTCATGGAAATACCCCCCAACCCTCCTTGCTGGTCCCTCACCCTGGCGTCTTGCCTCCTGCCTGGGCACTCCGACTTTCCTGCCGAGTTCACAGCTCCGCCGTTGGGTCTGAGCCACCAGCTCGGAGCAGGGAAAGTTGTTTGGGGGGTTTTCCTCCCCCCTGCCCTCTACACGCAGGAATTCATTGTGGTTTTACGCATCGCTTGGAAACGTTGCTGTTTAAATGTGTTTTCACTTGAATCCTAATTCTGGAAAAAAAGAGCCTTTCACTAACAAATTGACTGAAATTTTTTTCCTTGGCTCTGGATCTCATTAAAGCTGCCATTGCTTTCACTTGTCCAGGATGGGGATGTGTGTCAAAATTCCCTGATATTTCTACTGGCATCTTTCAGAGGGGGGAAAATCCGAGCGAGCAAACCTGGATAAGACTTTTCTGTGAACCCCTTCCCTCAGCCAACATTCCGGGCTGGGAAAGCGAGTGCCCTCTCCTTTATTTTGCAGGGAATTTCTTGCATCACCGCATCTCAGCAGGTCTCCGTCTACCTCCTGCAATTTTGTCCTTTGCTTGCTCTCTGCTTGGAGGAGGGTGAGGGACATGGTTCCTGCCACCAGTCCCTGGTTGACTGCATCCCGTCACCTCCCCGATGCCACCTGGGCTGCAGGAGCAGGTACCTTAGTGCCAGCGGAAAATGTGATTCCTCCGCTTCCGAGGCCCCTGAAAACCTTGGCTGCAGAAATGAGCTCAATTCTGTACTGTGGCATCAGGACAGCTGTCAGAAAATCACTAGCGAGGGGTAATTATGCCCATAAATAAGCTGGAGAAATGGGATGGGTCAAAGGGAATCGGGGCACAAGGGCAGATTTTGGGCCCAAGCAAAAATAACTCATTTTATGCATGTGCTATAGAGCAGGATCCAGGAAAAGAATCTAATCCATATGGTAGCTCCCAGCCAAGGCTGCTGGATGCTGAGGATGGGAAAGCATCCTCCGGGAGGTGGGGGAGCATGTCAAATCTGGCTGAAACATGTTAATTTTATGTTTACCCTGATTATTTCCATGTGTCAAAAGTGACTTTTTCCCACAAAGAGAAGGTGGCAGCCCTAGCCTCTCTGTTTTCATGGAATCGCAGGATGGTTTGGGTCTGGAGTGACCTCGAAGATCATCTAGTTCCACCCCCCCTTGCTGTGGGGACACCTTCCAGGGAGGGTCAGACCTTCATCGCCCCGCACAGCCCTTCACCCTCCTCAGGGCAGCGGGGGAGCGGGATGCAGCTGCCAGCCGCAGCCTGCTCTAAAATGCCCGTGGGAGGAATTGCCATGGATATTGGGCTGGTTAATAAACTCTTCCTGGGCCATGCAATTCCCAGTCTGGAAAGAAATGGGAGAAGCAGTGCGGGAAGCCTCAGCAGGGTGGCTTTTTGGCTCTGAGCCCCAGCAACTTGTAAGCAAGGTGCAAAGCTCCGGCGCGGCTGCATCCCTTGCACGGAGCCTCTTCCAGCAGCTGCAGTGTTTGGTGACAGATTCATCCAAATTAGGCATCCCGACATCCTCCGAGATCCCGCAGAGACTTTCCCAGGCTCCCCCACATGGGAGCGGTTTGTAGGAGCAGACAGAGCCTCGTGCGTGTCGATCCCCTCTCGCTTTTCATCACTCCCTGTCGCTGCGGGGAGCTGGGGAGGGGGCTTGTGCGTCCTTACACCCGCAGTGTTGCAGCAGGAGCTTTGGGTGGGTGTCCTTGGAGGAGGGGAGGGTCCCCTGCTCTGTGTGCTTGGGGACAGTGGTGGCTGCCTGTCACCTCTGCATGCCCCAAAGCATCGAGGGTGCTGTTTGCTGGCACTGGTACTGCCGTCAATGTGCAGATCTCCCGGCACCCCCCCCTGGCATCCCCCCAGCACTGGGCCCTATGGGCTCTGCTCTTCACCTCCCCGTGGGCCCCTGGGCATCACCAGCCCTTCTCCTTTGAGATTTTTTCCTGTTTAACGGAGTATTGATCAGTGCAAGGGTCTGGGCTGTGGAGCCCAAAGGCACCAGGCAATGAGGGGAGGACAGGAGGGAGGTGGGGGGCCAGTTTGCTAAAAATCTGGACCTGTGGATCCTGGCTGCTCTGTGCTGCTTGCTTTTCGTTATTACCCTTGCTTATTAAATAATTTTCTGTTGCGCTTTACGTTTTCCAAGCACTTCATAATTGTTTGCTAATCCTTGGATGTGTTTTCTGGCAGTCGGGGGAGTTGGCCCGCTCGCCTTGGGGGGACCCTCATGGCAGGAGAGGGGACGTTTACTCAGCAGTGCTCTGCAGAGCAGCTCCTGGGGCTGGCACTGCCTGTCCCCAGCCCGGGGTCCTTGCAGCCCCCTCCTGCACCTGGCACAGCTTGGACCAAGCCATCGTTCAAGCTGCCACTCCCTCCATTTCCCCGCTTTTCTGGTAGCTGAGCACATAACACTCGCACTTTGCTATGCCACGGCTTGCAAATAAGCCTGAAAAATGGGCAGCGAGCCTGGAGGCAGATGCTTTCTTGGAGCGCGCTTGCTTGTGCTTTGCTCGCCTGCCTGGCTCTGCACCCTCTCCAGCCAAAGCACCGCTCCCCAGGGCATGGCTGCTGTTGGCAGATCCCTGCTTTTCTGGGGTGCTGGCAGTGGAATGACAGAGCCATTCCCTCTCCAGGGATGTGCAGATCTCCCTCCCGAGCTGATGCTGCCGGTAGGAAAGCTGGAGACTATCTCCCTGGGTGCGTGAGGAAGCCGAGTGGGGCTAGCTTGGCTTGCAGAGAGGGTGCGAGATCCTTGCTGGCTTTTCTCTCCCCTCTCGCCCTGAGACCTGGATTCTTGCACCTCTTCCACCAGCACAGGCTGCCCCAAAACAGGGCAGGGAGAACCCCAGGTCCCATCTGTGGGGTGCAGCCAGAGGGGAGGAGGTTGCTTCAGTGTGAGAACAATGCCAATGGATAGAAACCTTAGGGGAAAAAATAAAGAGGATGACCGTGGTGAGAAGGTTCCCGTATAAAAATGACAGCGCTAACGATGGGTACAGCTAGATTTGAGCTTAGAAAATAGTTTTTCCTGAGTGTATCAACCCATATAAGGTCAGGACATCTAACTGCTGGTGCTGGTGGGACTCCTAGTGTTGCCTCTGCCCCATGGGGTAGACCATGGCGGTGATGCTGCACCGTGAGCTCGCTCAGGCTGTTTGACCACGCACTGTCCTCACTGGGGGTCCCCATTGCCACCCATTTCTCTGGGCATGTTCAGCTGCATAGCCTCAAGTACTGCCAACAGGAGGATGGGGAGGCTGGGGGCCTTTTTATTTATAAAAAGGGTTGTTCAGGAGGGAAAAAACAAATTTGAGTTTGCAGAAGTGTCAGCCTGGAACAGTGGAGCTATGATTTACTATTGTTTAGGCTATTATTACTGCAGATTTACAAACACAGGGGGTAAATTTACATTTACGGAGCTCAGCGAGAGGCTGGTGAGGTTTTGGAAGCTGACCGTAGCCGTGCTGCCCTTGAGCTCGGGGCTGATGGGCAAAGCGCAGCACGAGGAGCAAGGCTTGCCTGAGCCCTCTCCTCCCTGGGGCACGGAGTGTCTTCCAGGGTCAAAAACAGCCCCAAGTGGGGGTCTCCTTGCCTCTGCCCTCCTGGGGGATGGGCAGACAGCTCTGCCCACACTTGAGCACTCACAGCCCATGATGGGGGAGAAGACAAATCTAGTTTTAGCTGATCAAATTGAAGCCCTGCTCTGTCCCTTTCTTTTCCTAGCAATTTTTCCGTTATTTTTTGCGTTATCCCACAGCAGCTGGAGCAGCAGTAGAGCCCCGTGGTTTGTGGTGTGCTGGGAGTGGGCTGGCACTGGATAAAGCGCCGGGACGGCAGCCTGACGGTCTCTAAATGACACTAGTGGGCAGTCAATGCAATCAATAGAGTGTCACTCCTGGAAATCACCCTCTCACCAGGCAATTTTCTCCACCAAAGGTCCTTGTTAATAGGGCCAGCTGTCTCCTTGACCTTTTGAGGGGAGAAAAATGATGCAGGATTCAAAAGCTGCTATTAAAACGATCACCTTGTCCCCTCCACCCTCCTCCTTGGCTTTCTCTCCCCTCCTCCCTGCTGCTCACGGGTCCTTGTCGTGGCACGACAGGGATCTGCTCACGCACGAGCCTGCGAGGTCCCGGCATCACCTCTGCAGGTCTTGTTATCCGGCTGCTGATGTACCAGCTTTGCCTCCTCTCGCTCTCCAAAAAGCCATTCCCTTTCCTCCCGGACTGCGGAGGAAGCTGGTGATAAATTGCTGACTCCTCCGACATGAATATTGTTCAATTATTCACAGATGTGTTTTGGCCCCGGTTTGACAAAAGCCTCTGCTTCAGCACATTTCTGCCTGCTAACCGAAGGCAGTCGTGCTAATGTGAGATCAGCCGTCCGCACCAGCTCCCAGCCGCTCCGCGCTCGCTGCTTTATCCTCGCTATCAATTCCTCCCATGATTTAATTAGCTTATTTCTCCCATGGCTTCAGAAAACCTAAGAAATTTGGTTGAGATACCCGGTCCCACCTGGGGCCCTCCCCACCCATCTCCTTTGCAGGAATGGGGCTGCTGGAGCAGAAAGGGAGATCTGTGCCTGGTTTTGTCCCTGGGATGTCAGTGCCAGCGTCCCTGAGCCCCGCTGTAGCCACTCGGCGCGTGGATTTGAACCCCTTCTCTACACTCTCCGGCCGTGACCCCCCAGCTCTGCCCCGTGTGGGACAGATGGCCAAGTTTGGGTTGGTTTTTGGTGATTTGGCTTGGCTGAAAATCCCTCTGGAAATGCTAGAAAGGCCAGAATGAAGTTTGTGGAAAGCGATTTGAGAATCCTGGGTGGATACCAGTGCTTTAACTGGTCTGACTCCAAATTTCCATTGCTGTTGTGGGATTTTATGGATTGCAGAGGGTCTGTTGGTTACTAATCTCTCCCTGGTGCTGCTCTTTTCCCAGAGAGCTATGTGAATTGGCAAAACTAGAAGTCCCAAGACTTTAACCCCCTCACAGCCTCCCTTTCCTTGCACACGTGCTGGAAATACATCTTCGTGCTTTATCAGGATGCGGCCAGCCAGCAGAAAGCAATTTTAAAAGCTAATGGGATGTTCCAGCTTTATACTGTTCTATCCTGAAAAATAGCCTTCCCACAGAGATTGTCTCCCCAGATTTTGGTTCTGTGGGTGCTGGGCCCATTCCTTGGGGCAGAACTGGAGTGTTCCCTGGGCATGCTTCACCCCATGGGAGAAGTGATGCTGCAGCTGCCCATCACCGTGGAGGCAGGGCAGAGCTGGCTCAGCCCTATTCATCTCCCCCAGTCGCTCCCCCATACCCCTTTTATTTTTCCCAGTGGGTTTGCATATACAATGCATTTACCTGGTTGCAATAGATGGACCTAGTCAGGAATATCCCCACCCCATCTGTTCTAAAATGAAATATTCCTCCTATTTGTCATATTTTTAGGGATAAGAAAGGGTTGTGAGCAGAGCTCAGGATTGCAAAAGGACAGCAAAGCCCCAGAGTCATGCAAAAGTTGTTCATGGGAGTTGGTGAATGCACAAGCCTCGGAGCGCCCCAAGTTGGGAAAATATTCCCAGGTTGGAGGGTGCACGTGGGGGTGGCTGCAGCCCCAGAACGCTGGGGACTTTGAATTCCAAAGCCGCAGGCTGTCGGCGCTGGGAGCAGGGGAAGAAAGGAAGGCATATTTGGGTTTCATTTTTGCAGTGCTGAACTGTTTTTTGCCAAGTGTGGGCTGAGGAATTGCTGCCTGAGGAAATCTTCCTGGGGACAGGCAGTGCTCCGTGTGTGTCCCCCCCAGCATGGGGAGGTGCTCAGCCACAGGCTTGGGGCTCTGCACTTGTACGGAGGCTGCATTGTGCGTGTTTTCCCAATGCTGGTGTGTGGTCTGGGGTGATGGATCCCATTTCTCCGTACCACCCCAGCACTAACTAGGTCAGACTGTGTTTTCTGGCTTTTTTCCTCCCCCCCCCCCCCTCTCTCCGTGTGTGTCCCCCCCAGCATGGGGAGGTGCTCAGCCACAGGCTTGGGGCTCTGCACTTGTACGGAGGCTGCATTGTGCGTGTTTTCCCAATGCTGGTGTGTGGTCTGGGGTGATGGATCCCATTTCTCCGTACCACCCCAGCACTAACTAGGTCAGACTGTGTTTTCTGGCTTTTTTCCTCCCCCCCCCCCCCTCTCCGTATCGAATCGAAGTGCTTTGCTGCCTGTCCTGGCTCTCAGCAGGGCCATGTCCCTGTGTTTGCGTGGGAAGTCCTGGTGGCTCTTCTCCCAAGAGCCCGCACAGGCATTGAGCAGCTTCCCATGGCAGAAGGCAGCAGGTTGTCCCACTCCCGGTGACATTTAGCCTGTGACAACAACCTTTGGCAGTGCTGAGATGCTGAGCCGCCGTCCTGCTCTCCTCCCAGCCTGTTTTGGGTACCACTGCAGGATCAGTTATCCCCCAGACTGGAATACACGATGCTAAAAGCTGTTTTCCCTGGCTGCGTCTTCTCCACCTGATGGTCTTTGTGTCCCATCCCCTTCAGCAGTGCTTTCCTGACGGTTTATCACGCTGGTATCCGTGTCTCTCTTGTCAAGGGTTTTGCATTGAAAGCTTTAAATCCCTTTGGTTAACCTCAGGTCCTGGCAGAGCCTTACCCTCGCTCCCCTTGCGATAAGCACTCAAACAATCCCATCTTTAATTAAACTGCCTGGACTCTGCTCCATCAACTCCTGATAAGTTTGCAGATACAGCAATGTCAGTGCTTTACCCCGTGCTCGGGGGACTTGTGTGGGGGGAGATGCCTTTTCCCTGCGTGGATCCCTCTTTTCCTGGCCAGGGCTGAGCTGGTGTCTGCCTGTCTCGCGGCTGCATGAGCTGACACAGGGGTGCAGGGTTGCCGGAGCTCCAAATATCTGAATTTTTGAGGCTTGCAGGCTGCAGAGAGCCGCCCTGTGTGCTCATGAGAAGTCTGAGGTTTCTCAATATCCCAGCTTCTGGCTCGTGTGAAGACAGGAGCATCTCAGATTTCTATTTGATGCTGGTAAAGAAACATAATTGAGAGGTTCAGAAGGTAGGGAGTATGTAGCACTAAAGAAAATCACTCCAAAATCTGGCTTCTGTTCACTGGGATAAGGCTTACAAGCTTCCCAACCTGCTGAGGATGCTCCCCCATCTTATCCTGGGAGGAATTCTGCTGATTTCTGGCCAGTGACAGGTGGATGATGGGGACAGTGAGCCTTTTACCAGGGAGCCTTGTGCTCCTCCCAGCTCCTGCACCTCCAGGCTCACAGGAAAAGCAGGCTCTGAGCTGCCAGCGAGTGCCCCGCTATCGGCAGGGCTGCTGTACGGAGTCAACAGCGAAGGAGCCCGGGGCAGAGGGAGGAGAGGGGCCAGAACCTCAACAGAAAGTGGTTGTTTACGAGCCATGGATAGAGGAGAAAGGGGATGAAGATGAGTGGAAAAAATAGCCTCGATTGGAGGAAGCAATGAATGGAAATAAAGCATTTTTCCTCCTCCTTTATCATTAAATGAAAAGGTCTGGAACAAAGCCCCCTGTCAAACCCTTCTGCAGCAACCGAGCTGGCTGGAGCCACACCGGGACCCCTGGGCTCAGTGCCCGGGCCAGGCAGGCATCGTGGGGACGCTGGCAGGAGAGCAACGTGTCCCCCTGCCCTCGTGCACTGTCAGAGCTAAGGACGTACCGAGGTCTCCTCCATCAAGCCGACAACCAATTACTGCCGGCAGGAATAGGCTTAATATTTTAACTCGCTTCAGGATTCAATTAAGCACCCGCATGCCCCAGCCTGGCGCTCTCCCAAGGAGCCTTAATTCTCTCTCTCTCTCCCTAAAATCCTTCCAGCCCCAAATAAAGCGATAACTAACTTGAGCCCAACTTCTGCACAGGCAGAGATCGAAATTCCTTTGATCCCTACGAGCTGCCTGGCTGCCAGCCTGTCCCTGTATTTATGGGACTATACATATATGCAGTTTCCTTATGGCTGTTGGCTCCAAGGGATGTTTATACTAGCTGGTCTCCCAGCATCCCAACCCAAGGTGAGGAGGTGATGGCACGCCAGTGCTGAGGTCCCTTCTCCCATCTCCAGAGGTTTTACGGATGCTCTGGGGTGCCCCAAGACCAGGGGTGACCTCTAAATATCGTGGGGAGAGATGCCGAGGGGTTGGGTGCTGGTGTGGTGGGGCAGGGCCCTTTGCGAGGCAGCCCACCCTTTTCTAGGTGGACTGAGTAAATCCTGATTTACGTGTATTTACAGACCACTAACTCAACCGCTCCGTAAGCCGGGATACCTGGCAGGTTCAAAGTTAACCTTGCCAAAACAGGAGAGGAATGTTAATGGGGAGAGGCTGCTGCAGCTGCTGGCGGAGGATGCTTCCTCCCTTTCGTGGCTCTGAGGAGATGCTGGCAGTAGCACCTTGGTAATTGTAAGAGATTCTTATTTAAAATTCTCCCTTTTTTTAAATAAAGGGAATATTCTTCGCCTTTGCAGTGTTTTCAATGAGCCAAGGAGTTGTGGGGTTTTTTTTTTCCCCCGTATATTGTAATTGATTTATTTTGTAATGCAATATTGTCTAGCGTTCACAGACTCATTTGACTAAATTATTCATCAGCAAATTTTTAAATAATGCAGCAACTTTGCTCTTTTTGCAAATTCTACTCTTATTTCTTGCTTCTTAGTCCAGGGCTGGAAACTAATATGCACTAGTGGGGTCTTCATCGAGCTTCGCTCCGTGTTAAGCTGTTGAGAACTAATGACTGGAAGGCCCAAGACTAATTAAAATAAAGCCATTATCCAGAGCCTAGATTTACTCTCTGCTCCAATGTCTATTTATGTGAACAGAGGAGCTCCTATTGATCTGGGTGGATGCTGGATCAAGCTATGGAGGTAGCTGAGCGGAGAGGGTAGCGGAGGAGTCTCCGGACAGTCTCTGGATGGGATCTGACATGAGGATGAGGCGGTGGTGACCCACAGGAGGAAGGAAAAACTGTACAGGATGATGCATGAATTGCTGAGTCCTTGACAGTCGTCATTGTCCCCAATTATCTTCAATTATCCCGTGAGGAGAGGTAGGAGAAGGGGAACTTCCAGGCAGCAACATGAAGGCTGGTTTCTCTCGGTGCCGTCAAATTTACATCGCATTAGAGATCCCAGTGGCAGGGAGAGCTGAGTAATAAGCATTTTGCCTTTGAACCAGATCTGATTTGCTTTTATTTTAAATTGCATTTCAAGCAAATATTCCCCACCCTGCCCCAATAAGAGGAGTATAAAGGAGTGAGATTTGATGGTGAATTTGTTTAGTTAAGGAAGGGAGAGAAGTCCTGCTCGGGCTGTGGGATGACACCTCATCTCCTTCATTTCCCAATTAGGGGCTGATGAGAGCCTTGTGCCTCACAGAGGCCAGGCAGGCAGTAAAGCCCCTTCTGCCAGCACCCAAGACATGGGTGCAGGCAAGGCTGTGGGTGCACGCAGGGCTGCCACCTCATCTGCATTCCTCTGTGCCTCTTGACTGTTCTGGAGTCCCAGGACGTGATGCTGATGAAAGACAGTTAATTCAATTTCAACAGAGAAATTGATTAATGGACTGGATTAAAATAAATCCCCGATGTCCCACAGCCTCTGCGAAGCATACCAAATTCCCCCTTATCTCCCCTTCCCGCTCCATCAAGAGGAGAAGGAAAAGGGGGCAAAGTCGAAGGGCAGTTAAAGAGATGCAGCAGCAGATGAGCCAGGGGGAAGCACAGCCATGTGTAATTAACTCAATAGCTTTAAATAACGTCCTCCCCAGATAAGTTTACCCAAAGGTTGTTCCGGGTGCTGCTGAGTGTTTCGAGTCAGGGCTGTGATGGGATGTGGGGACCTGGTGCGTCCTCCTCCTGCTCTCCTTTTCCTTCCCAGGCAGCCGTATGCAGTGGCAGGATGCAGGGTGGAGAACCAGGGTGCCCATGGTGCCGGGCTGGCTTGGTTTGGTCCCCCAGGATCATGCCAGGGCTCGTCCCTGAAAGCAGCTCAGGGGTGCCTGGCACCCAGTACATGGGTCAGGGTGGTTTTTCTCGAGGTGGGAGGGGAGCAAGGAAAGCCCTGGCTAAACTCATCCACTGAAATAATGCTGGAAACCCTCCAGTCCTCTTCTCCTTGGGAGACCGTGAAGGTTAAATCTGGCAGGGAAGTTCCAGTGTTTCCATAATAACCCTGGTGAGCTGCCCACGGGGTTGGAGCTCAGTGGGTCAGCTCGGAAGAGGAGAGGAGAAATGCTTCCCTCCTTCCAGCCTCTCCTCTGGTCCCTCTACAAGCAGCATCCGCACAGCCTGGCTCAGATTGTCTGCCCTGCACCCAGAAAATCGCTGGCACGCACGATGCTTCAGCAGGGAGCGGGGCTGGGAGTGTGGTTCTGACATCCCCTGCCCCATGCCTGTGCTGTGGTCCAGCCTCAGACAGGCAATGCAAGAGCATCCCTTGGTCTTGGATTTACCCCTGTGGGAATGCACGAGCCAGGGTGGGCACGGGCAGGGCAAGCAGCCCCTCGCCGAGCCCTTGGAGATGCACTAAATATTTAGTGCTGTCTCCTCATCAGCCTTGGGAAAGAGCCGTGGAAGGGAATGCGCAAAGAAGAAGGAGCTTTTGGAGGCTTTACCGAGTCATGGAGAAGAGAGGATTTCGGGATTTTGTGATTAGTTATATGCCTGAGGACTCAAAACTTCCAGCCTGGCAGCCTCCCTTAGAGTCCTTGAGTTCAAAGGCAATTTGTCTGCATAAAATTGGAGCAACCATTAAATAAGGACCTTTGATACTATGGTGAGTGGCAAAGCACAGAAATGAGATGCGCTGAGCCTCAGCCCAGTAGGACTTTCCTGAGCAAGGAACCTGAATAATGCAGAGTCGAGATTAATCCCGTGTTGTGGTTTATTGTGCTTTGGATAGCAAACACAGGCGTGCGCGCACGGCCCCGAGGGCTCAGGGGCCTCGTTTTCCATTGCTCTGCAGTCATTTATACCCGTGCAAAGTGAATATAAAGTGCCACTATTCCGGTTCTGCTGGCGTTTGACATCCACTTAGCCCTGCTGCTGCACGGGGAAATGACACGGGAGGATGAGGATGGGGAGGACTGGCCGGCTCGCCCATGGGCTAGCTCGTCTACCCACGTCGTCCCACTCACCCAAGGCAGCTTTTCCTGAGTCGTTTTTTCCCCTTATGGAAAGTTTGCAGGACTCACTTGGCCTTTTCTTCCCTTTTCCCTCGGTTTTCCTTGGCTGATAAACACACTTTGTCTTCAAAGCGGTGCAAAAGCCCAAGTTTAAGGTCAGACACTGAATCTGGAGCTGAAAGACGGTCCTAAAAAGGGGAGCAGAAATGTTGCTACAACAAAAAATGCCTGTGTGGCCTCATCCTCCCTCCCTGGGGAGAGGACATGAGCTTCCCTGGTGCAAAGGGGTCTGTAGGAAGGGGGATTGAATGCCTGCATCCATCTGCTGCCTTGCCTGCAGGTCCCAGAGCCATCGCGGCTGGAGCCTCCCTGCTGGGGAGGTTTCCAAACTCTCTGGGCACAGGCAGAACATCTCAGCTTGCAGGGAAACTCCCTTCTCCGACTCCTTGGCATGTGCCAAGAGGAGATCAGGTTTTAAAACCCCGTCACTGGGAATATGAGCATCATGGCCAATCCTCTGGGATGGTAGAGCCTGGCTGGTAACGGCACCGACGCCAACACAGAGGGCAGCCTGGAAATTAAAAAGCACAAAGTGATGGAGATTTTGATAATTCTGTGGGTTTTCCATCTTCTCCCCATGACTCTGATGTGGGACAGTACACACAGCCCGGGTGCATCTTGCCCTTTCTGTCCTCCAGCCTTGCAAACAGGGGCTGGCAGCACGCCACTTCCATCTTCTCCCCACGTCTCTGACGTGGGACAGTACACACAGCCTGGGTGCATCTTGCCTTTTCTGTCCTCCAGCCCTGCAAACAGGGGCTGGCAGCACGCCACGGTCTGGCAGGGCTGGGAACTGCCATTTCCAGTCAGCTTTTCCCTTCTGAATCAGAGCAAACAGCTGAAATCTGGAAACTTTCCTATGACGATGGTTTTTATGTTTTTTAATAAGCCCAATCTGATCGAGAAACTGTTGAAATGTTTCCATAATGTTGGATTGTTTTGTTCCAATGCTGTCAAAACAATGGTGTCGTGGGAGGAAAACCCTTTTCATAATGTCGGAATGTCAGAATCCAGGGTAACAGCAGGGGATGGAGATATGGATCAGAGCTCCATGTCTGCAGCACTTGTGTCCCCATCCGATGCCGTACCTGCACGACTGCTCATAAAGGACACGCCGCACAAACCATCCGCTCTTTTTGCCCTGCCTGGGACACTCCCCAGCTGCCATCGGCTTTTCCATCACTCTTCATGTTGTTTTCAAGCCATTTAGCGATTTTGTTGTCCTTGGGTTCCCAAAACAAGCCGCGTGTCAGGCAGGGCTGTGCCTGTGACGAGCTGTCAGGCAACCCACGTCTCTATTTAATCCAGGGTGGGGAAGGTGGTAGGATTTGACTGGAAATGAGATTGAGGTGGTGGTGGCTAAAGTGCTTTTTATTGAAGCTTTCAAAAAACCTAAATGTCATCGGCCCTGGCAAACGTGACCGGATCTGTGTGCAGGGGCTGCAGGAACTGGGAATGAGTTGGGCTGCCTCTGCCTCGTGCTGGGCGCTATCCCAACCCCTCTCTCCATCCTCACTTACATCTCGAAGCAGTTTTGCTGCTGTAAATCGGGCGAAAGACCCAAGCTGGCTGCTCCCCACGGGAGGTGGCTGGGTGCTGAGCACCGGACCCGTGCCGGAGCTGCGCAGCCAAGCCACGCTGCCCGCTTTGCAGCCTCAAGAAATGCTTTGGGAAAGGGTCTGAGCCCACTCAAAACCAGCCCCGAGGGGACATCCGAGTGCCCCGCAGCTGCTCTGCCGGGGCAGGGACGAACGGTGTCACAGGGTTGTGCGCACCACGGAGTCACTCAGCAGCCACCTACCACCTGTCCTGCCAGCACCCGTCGTCCTGCGAGCACCCCGGCACCCTCCGCTGCTTCCCCCAGGCAAAGCACAGGCGCAGACAGGGAGCAGTTTAAATATTTTAGGAATGCGTTCACCTGAACAAGTACAATTTTGTTCGTATCGTGGGTTTCTCGGTGGCTTCACTTTAAAAGCAGCGTAACACGCGTGGCGTTACTGCACAAAGCAAGTCCAACAAGCATGTAATGAACTACCTCGGAGATTAATGTCACTGCTACCTAATTTAGATAGGATTTTGACAGAAGCGCTTTTTGCGTGTCCCTGGAGGTCACCAGGTGATTAGATTCGGAGTTACCAAGTGGTTCAGAGATCAGACACCGTAGAGGGGAGAAGATGTTCAATCTCCCCGAGGGCTCTGGGCTGAAGGCAGGAGTAACACAAGATTTACCTTCCCACCAGCTGCAGTTTACCCCCCAAAAAGAGACCAAGATTAATATAATCACACAGTTGGCCTTCAAGGGAAAGCGATAAAACAGAGCGCGGCTGCTCCTGGGTGCCTGTTCTCACGTGTGCCTGTTGCATCCCTGGCCTGGTCATTCCTCACCCCGACTGCGATGGACGTACAAGTGGGAGAAACAAAGGTGTCATGAAAAAAAAAATAACCACCCGAAATGCACCCAACTTCATTTAGGGAATCCTAAATCGAGCTGCCTTCCAGATACACTCATCCATCACGCAGCCCTCCCCATGCACTCCGATCCATCAGGAAGAGTTGAAGTGAAACATTTTTATTGATCTCGACTCTTTTTATTTGATTCTCTGTGTTTCTCACCAGACATTTCCATTCCGTCTGGGCTCAGCGGGCTGTTCCCCAGGGCACCGGCACCTTTCGGGTAACCTCGTGGGTGCTGCGCTGTCGCCCAGAGCAGGGGTGAATTTTATCCCCCCCACCGTGTCCATCTGAAAATGCTTCTTTAAATATTTGAGAAAGAGGCTGGAAAAACACAAAAGCACTCAGGGAGCATCTCTTGCAGGGTTTATGCGTAGTCCCACGCTGGCTAGAACAGGGATTTAGGGATGCAGGAACGCTGCAAACAGGGGCGTGCACAAGGGTGTGCAATGCCTACGGTGCTGAGCGCCCAAGTTGTCTTGGCGCCCTGACTTAAGGACTGATAATAATAACAACAACATCCCAGAATCCATAAAATAGATGTGTTTAATGTATCAGAGTGCAGCAAATTAATTGGTATGTCCGGATCTGGGAAAGGCAGAAAGGCTCCTGGGTGAAGGTTCAGCTTTTCCCAGCGGGGCGTTATAGCCGACTGGAGAAGCATCTGCCAGCAAAGGCGGGTTTTGGTGCTGCCTGCTCCCGAGGGTTTGCCGGCGCAGCCGGAATCACGCCGCGTGCCGAGAGCAAGCGTCAGCCTGTGGCCGCTCTCCTGGCTGGAGAGGGGGGAGCTGAGGATGGAGGAGCCGAAGGGGTGAGGGTGCGATGGTTAGCAGCACACGGAAGTGTGCATGTGTACGCACACCGAGACTTAAGTGCTGTCTTGCCTTTTTTTTTTTTCTGGAGTGTGGACAGATCCAGTGTTTCTGCTGCAAAATCCGTGGCGGTTGGGCCCAGGCTTTGGAGGGGATTGTGAAAAAGTGAGGAGCAATACAGATGCGCTCTTAGATATAGCAGCCAGCTTATCTGCTCCCTGAGGAGCTGATTCTGGAGATGTCAGCTTCAGGCTGGGATTTTATGGGACCAAAGGGATTCAAGGTGCAGCAGGGACACTGGGGACAAATCACAGCCCTAGCCCCAAGGGAAATTTTGACACTGGTTTTCCCCATGGCCCCCCAAAAGCCTGTCATCCCGCACTCATAGGAGCCCTCCTCCTCCAGACAGCACTGAGCTGGCTCTTGGAGCATTCTCCCGAAAAATCACAGCTCTTTTATTATGTTCAGGCTCTGCCTCACAGCTCGTTGCCGAAGGGGCCTTTGGTTCCCCTCAGGCACTTTGTTCCTTACAGAAGTTTTGCTTTCCCTCCTCCACACAGAGCTAAAGAAACCCTGCAAAATGAGCTGGTGCCATAGGCGAGACCTCTGGCACAGGCATCCATGTGCCAGCGGTACCCGATCCGGCATCCCAAAGCTCTGCCTCCCCTGATGCTCCCGGAGCATCCTGGGAACATGTCAGGGTAGGCTTTGGTCCCTCTTCCTTTGCCCCTTGCTCGGTGAGGAGAAAGATCCCAGAACATCTGAATCCAGGATGAAAAGCCACCCCCATCTGCCTGCAGCAGCTTTGGGGGTTCAGGTTTTTGCACACCACATCTGTAACCAGCCCAGCAGGCACATGCATCCATACCTGCGTGCCTCAGTTTCCCCATTTACAAAATCAGAGCATTGCCAGTGATCCCAGAAGCGAGTTGGCACCATTGCTACATGCCAGAGGTCAGCTCCAGGATGCCCCGAAGGTTTTCCCACTACCCAGGAGATGCTGCAGGCACAGGGTCTTGGGCACAAGGTGGTTGCACGGTCACAAATAATTTGCTGAGCCCCAAAGTCAGTGGATTCAATTCCACATTTGCCAAGCTCGGGGAAGAGCTGAGCACCAGCAGAACCCATTAGCACTCAGCTGCGTTCTCTGCTCGTTCCGCTCTCCTTCCCTTCCCAGAATCAAATTAAATCTCTTTTATTAGTTCCCTTTTTGTACACAACTCCTTGCACAATTAGTGAATAATTTTCAAGAGCACAAACTAATTGCCTTGCTCTGTCCTCACCCTGCAAAGCTTTTTGCTTTCATTTTGCTTTCACTTAATTTTTATTAGGATCAAGAGAGAAAATAAACTCAACCAAACCACCACTAACAACAGCAACAAAAAAGCTTGGAGCTCGGGAGCGGAGCTGGAGTCTGGTGAAGGCCGAAGTGGCCCCACAGGATGCTTTTCCGGTAGCAAATGGGACCGAGTTACTGGTGTCCCAGTGCTGTCCAGTGGCTGCCATGGCAGGGGACAGCTGGGACCTGCTGACGGCTTCTGCTAAGATACAAAATCCTCTCAATTCTCAAGGACTTTGGGTTGCTATAGGCTGGATTTGATTTTTGCTGCAAATCAGTGCTTTTGGCTGCTTAGCTCTTCCACCCAGGCTGCCCCGGTGGGTCACGCTCCCATCTGGGATGGGAACACCAGCCCTGTGCGAGGCTGGAGGTAGCGAAGCCCCTGACGCCCCCTCCCACCTTTTGCACACCCAGGCACACTCTGGCTGTATTTACGAGCAGGATCTTTGCTTATTAACCATCACCCGAGTTGCTGCGATCCCGTCACAGGTTCAAAACGAAAGGTCGATGCTTCCCGCTCTCTCTGATAGATTCCTGAAGCTCGGGGGACCCAATCAATTGAAGGCGACATAAATCACGCTAATTAAACTATCCCGAAAGCACATTTCGCAGCCTTCGGGGCCGGCTGCGGCGTGCGGATGGCCCCTTGGCAATCCAAGCGCTGGCTGCCGGCTCCCGGAGGCCCCTTCGTCGCAGACTTTGGGATAATTGATTTCGTGGGCCCTTTTCTTTACGGATGTCAGAGCCCTCCGAGCAACATCGGCGGGGTCAGCGGCAGCGAGGATGGGTTTAATTAGCTGCTCCTTCCTCCGCGGCGCTGGTACAGGTGTTTATAGGTTGCACTTGGGAGCAGACAGCGGGATATGCCGGGCTTTTCTGAGCATCGCCAGCCTGGGCGCGGCTTTTCTGGGATTTTGCCTCTTGCTCCTGAAATTCTGGGTGTCCAGGTGCTAACGAAGGGTTTTGGGGGGGGCCTAATGGAGATCAGAAAGATAAATTAATGGCTGAGCGGGAATGCTGTTTCCCAAGGTGCTCTGGGGGGGCTTTGCTGGGGCTGCTGGCAGAGGTGTACCCCCCGCATCCCTTTGAAAGCGGCAGCATCGCTGGTCCCTCGCTCATGAATATTCACGCGGCGGCTGCTGCGCTTTATCCCGTGCTGTGCAATTATCATTTTAAAGGCTCTCAAATGCTTATCAGACTGGAGCATGATTTAAAGAAGCGGTTGAGCTGGTGCCTGCGGGGGCTGTAGCTGAGCGGGGGGCTCTGCTGCGGAGGTGGGCGGTGGGCAGGCGTGAGCATCCCCTTGCTCCCTTGTCCTTGTGTGCGTGAAGCTGCCAGGGCTGGCTTTTGGGGATGGTGGTGGTGGGATTATCCTGCTCTCCTCCTCCCAGGAAGGCTGTCAGGCCTCGCCGCTTACCCCATGTAATGAGCTTTCAAATCCACGGGCAAAAGGCTGGGACAAATCCAAGGCTACTTGAGAATTTCACGACCGACTCCTCGGGAAATGACGATGAGGATGAAGCCGAGCGCGGCTCTCATCCTGCACCGCCCGAGAGGAACACACGCCTCTTGGTCCCACTAGTTCTGTTCTGCCGCGATCACTCGTATTCTGGGAAATATCCAGTCAAAACCACTTGGCAAGCAGCTTCCCACGTGTGCACGAGGGTTTTTTTTATCCCTGTTAAAATTAATTTAAACCGCAGAGCAAGCGGAGATGCTGCGCAGAGGGGGCTGTCGCATGAGAAACGTGTTTCCATCAGATATCTTGCTATGCTGCCGGTGCTAAATGCAGACAGCGTCGCCTCAAAGCCGCTTCTCCGAGCCGTGGGCCCTGGCTTACGCCTGGGCTCTCTAAGAGCTTTTCCGAGACAAAATATAAATAACGGAGCATCGTTTGTTTAATTGTTAATAGCTCCCAGATAAAAGATAGTTGCCGTTCACACGGGGAAGAGGGACTCTGGCAGCTCTGGAGAGAGCATGTGGCATCACAGCTTGGATTGCTTTTCAGAAGTGCTGAGCATCCAAAGCCCGGGCTGGTGAAGGAACGGGAAATGAGAACATGATTTTGCAAAAGCTACTGATGTTTCCGAATGGTTTTTGCATTGGGCCCTTTCCAGTGCTGACTGGGAATATCTTCTCACCCGCTGCCCACCCCCGCTCCGCGTGGCATATGCTGTTTCACATATGGCAAGAGTTTGCACTGAAAACCTGAAAATCAAAACCCGCGTGAATGTGTTTTCAGGCGCAGGGAACCAGAACTGAGTCGGTATTCCTCTGTGTTCCCTGGAAATAGGTATTTCCCACAGAAACCTGTGGATATGCTACCCTACCAGAAACCGCTGTGCGGAAACCCAGGTTAAATGGGATTCTTGAATTTCTCACTACTGTTCCTGGCCTCAAGCCCATGGAGCATGGGAGGCTCCGTGCTCCGGATTCACACACGTGAATCCTCCTATAAAAGGTTTAGCGTGTCACTCCAGGCTTATCCTACAGGGGCTGGAGAAGAAGCGCCACATCCAGGGGATGTGGTAACCTCCCGAGCCACCCTGGGAAGGTCCTGCCTTCCTCTGTGGACCTGGGGTGGGGGAGAGCGGTTTGGCAGAAGGATTTGGGTCTCCCGATGGTATAATTGGCACGCTGCCGGCGGAAAGGATGTTGTACATGGATTGTCTGTCGGCTTGGGTTCGCCATCTTCCCCCTTCCCTTGCATCAGGCCCACCTCAGGTTATCTCCGGCCGTATCGTGAGGGGTTTTTTCCTGCTAAGAGAGCTGGATGTTACAAGTGTCCTTTGAATATGCAATCACAGCAGGCAACTCCCTTTTCCCTCCCTTCCCGGGCGTCTGACTTGGGATCTTGTCGATGATTAAGCTCAGTGTCTCATAAATTATGTTTCACCAAATTGCTACATTAATAAGGGGCCGTGTGTTCTTGGAGGATCATTAATTATAGATACGTTTTTATTTCCCCTGCAAAATTGCCGGCGTTGCTCACGGGGTTGATTATGCAGCCGCATCAGGGGCCGAGCGGTGGGAGAGGGACGAGGATGGGCTCCGAGCTGAGCCGTGGGCGGCGAGGGGACCCTTCACTGTCCCGGCTTAAAGGCTGCTTGCTGGGGATGCTCGGTTCCTTGTGTGATGATCCTTGGGGTCTATTATCATTATTGGTTCATTAACAATCTCTTAGGCCGGGCTGAAGGTTTAGGCGGCACTTTGGAGATTATCCAAGGAACCTCGGAAATCGATGGAGAGTCTTTCCATCGACACGGCAAGGCTGAGCCAGGCGGGATGTGCGTCACACGATGGGAAGATGCTTCCCCAAGCAGTGCTGGGGTTGCAGGGTGTCCCCGGGAGGCACCTTGGTCCCCAGCTGCGAGGCATGAGATGCACCTGGATCAAGGGATTTCCCTGGATCCAGTGAGGAAGGGACACATTTCCCATGAGAGGATAAATTCCCTGTTTGCAGATTTATTACAAGAAGTTGTAGGGGTGGAAAAGCAGATCGTAGGGTGGTGGTTTTTTTGTGAAAGCTGTTAAACTTTAATGCCGTGCCGTAACAGTAAATGAAGTCCGCCCTGCAATTTAAAGAGTCCCTGATTAAATAATTTCCCCTTTCCACTGCGCTGAAGATGAGGATGTCCGTCTGGCAGCTCATGCCCATTGTCACAAGAAACCCTTTAAATAGAGGCAAATCGGGGCCTTCTCCAAATAAGTTCTGGCCTCGCGTCACAAGTGAAATGAGAGCGCTGGGTCTCAGGGCAAGGCACCAGTGAATCGAAGCCAGCTGGAGGGCCAGGGGGACTCGGCTCCGTCTCCCTGGGGACTCCAGCCTGGTCCGTGTGATGAGGAGCTGAGGTGACAGGCAGGTATCCTGGCTGGCTCCCAGCGCTCTCCTCTGGCATTTATTAACTGTATGACAGACTCTTCCTCCCCGTGAGCTCCGGCCGGGCTCATCATCAATCACAGGTGAAGGGCAGCTCTGCAGGAGGGGACCTGGAGGGGGGCAGAGCCCTGCACTCCCAACCCTAAGGAGCAGGTCTGCTCTTTCAGATATTTCCCCCTGTACTCCGCTCGCTTGTCAGCACACAGACACATGTGAATCCCTTTCCTTCCCCAATTCTCATCAAAGATTTAGCAGCGAAGAGACAATGATATTTGCAGTGAGCTCACAGAGGCTCATCGTCTTTGCAGAATATACTACAGTACACTTACTAGTACATTAGGAAGCGCTATAAATATTTAAAGCTAAACTATCATTGCCCAAATAAATGAGCAAGCTCTGGCGTTCGTGCACTCTTCCTCTTCCCCTTAACTCAGCCAGCCCTCGGCCCCCCCTGCACCCAGAAGGAGAAATCGGTGGGATGTTGCTTTGACTGAAGATTTTGGCACAGTGAGGTGTGCCGAGAGGTGCTGAGGACCGAGGCTGGGCTGAGCTTGAGGATGCTCTGGGACTTTGGGGATGCAGCAAGGCTCTGCAGGCTGCTGAACGCCCTGGGAGGAGGCAGCCAAAAGTTGCCGGAGAGATGGGGTTGGCAGAGCCTCTGCCCTTTTCTGGGACCCTACGGTGTCGCTTTGGTTTCCCCTTTTCGAGAGATGACAGCAAAGGTGTCATCTTATGAATTGCGAATCGTGCAGCACCACGTTCACTCCCGTACCAAAATGTATGAAGCTGTTTTCTGCCCATACGGCAACACCCCCCGAACAATCCAGTCACCCCTGACCAACAGATCGCAGGATCCTGGCTGGAGCAGCGAAAAACCCCATATCCTCGGCGAGCTGAAGGGTCTGAGAAGGGTTTTGATGGTAAAAATGTATATTCTGAGATAGAGCTAATTTTTTTTTTAATAGGGAAAACCTATAGATTGTAGAGATGATAGAAAACTGGCACGACTTTCCAAACTCTTATGCACAGCTCAGCTATACATCAGCAGCAGGATAAATATATTGATAATTCCCCTCTGGAAAAGTGTTAATAAATTAGGGTTGCTTGAGGCTGCTAATAAGGCAGCGAGTGATGCCACCAACACACAAAAACCCAGCTTCTGACTCAAGGACTTCCAAATCTTCTTTCTTAGTCCCAGCTGTGGGAAAGCACAACCCCCAACCCAGCAGTGAAAGCTGCTCATCACCAGAGCAAGGGAGAGGCATTTGGGGTCTCTGCTGACCCCAATTTGAGGTCTAGCAGGGAACAGGGTTCTTCCTACCACATTGATACCCTGGAGATAACTGGGGCAGGACTTCAATGGGGGCTCTACCGCCCTGCTCTGTGTCTTTAGCCGAGCAACCCCAGGCCTTTTGCTCTGTATTTCCTCGTAATTTTTTCCTCCTCTGTTTAGATGAGTTGCCGCGATAGCGATCACCTCCTGCAGTGCATGTGCAACCCCAGTGTGGTATGACTGGACTGCGGGGCCCATCACGGGGTAGTTACTGGAAGGGAAATAACTCAGCTGATCTCAATAGATGGTTAAAATCCTCTGGGAAATACAGGGGACTGCAAAACTTTACTCTCTTTACTTAAAAAATAGTTAGATAAAGAAAAACCTCATTAGCTGTCTTTCCTCTGATTTAAACCACCCCTTGAAGTTATGACTATTCCCAGCCATTGGACCCGCCTGGTTACCCTGTTCGGTACATACCACCGGACCTGCGTAGCATCAACACCCTCCATGGAATCTTCTGCTTCATGGAAACTTGATTTCCCATCCAAATCCCCACGGCTGGGGGGC
>NW_010244272.1:61985-74038 GCF_000690775.1 Eurypyga helias
GGAGCTGCTCAGCACTGTTACAGTACCACCGAGCCTGTTTAATATCGAGAGATTTCCTGCTCCAAACAACACTTAATGTCAATTATTGCATGCGGCGCAGGCAGTTTTTCAATTAACTGCCCTATATAATTTTATGTTTCCAGTCTACTTCTATGTGGTTTGTGCATAAACCTTGTGAAATGATGGCCCAGGCAGACAGGAGTCATGAATTTATTTTTAAGAGGACATGGCTGGGAGCCACAAAACCTGGATTTTGTTTACCACCAGTGCCCAGGGGGTCTTCTGGGTTTAGCTCTGGGTAGTCGAGCCCTGCTGGGACAACAGGTCTACCTCCAAACGGGCCACATCTGGATTCTTGCATCTGGTCTCAGAGCCAGCTCTGCAGCTCCATTCTGGGGTAAAGGGGGCAGGTTTGGCCCCATTCTTGTACCAAAGGCTGCGATGAGGTGGGGATGCCTGGGGAAGGCGGGCAGGCGGCTAGTTTTTGGCAGGAATTGCTGTCTTTAGCCATTTACATGCTCTCTTGCGAGGCGATGCGAGCCCAGCTTACGACCGTGTGCCGTCAACTTGGATAAAGACGAGTGCTGGTTCATATATATGTATTTACTGTAATAAATCCAAAGTGCTCTTTTTTGCTTAAAAAAAAATAAGGGTTTCCAGCAAAGGCAGGACTGAGACCCATGCTCTGCCTGTCGACTTGATGAATGTGCTGTGGTCCGAGCCAGACCACTTAGCTTCCCCGTGTGCTTAAACTAATCCCCGTGTCCATCAATCATCAGGGGAAAAGGCTCGGACCCTCATTTATTACAGCTCCGATAAATATGCACAGTAAAGGGGCTTTTCCATCTGGCAAAAGTGGAAGGAGAAAGGGAGAAAGAAACTCTTTCAAAAAACTTTCCCATCCCAGTACCCTGTGCCTTATGATCATTCCCCCTTGGGGGGGCGGATTTCCCAGTTATTCCGGACCATCCCGCTGTCAGGGATGCCTCTACCCCCAGGTTTTCTCCCCTTCCCAGCATCAACAGAGGGTGTAAAGTAAATAAGTGATTATTCTGAAACAACTGTACCAAAAGGAGCCTACATCTGTGACCCGCGGTACTTAAGGCTCGGTAAATATGTTCTTAATAATCAACTGGTATTTATTTAATGTACAATAATTCTGCTGCTAAGCTCCAGTGAAACACACAGTTAATTAAAAATGTCTTGGAAATTGGTCCTCTGGGGAGAATATTTTATACTATCTGAGGGAGGGCTTTTCCTGTTCCCCCCATCTCCCCCCCTTTCCTCTGCCCATCCCTGCTGTTAATTTGATCTTTTCCCTGTCATCCTGATGCTGTTTGTGTCTGGATGCCCATGTTCCAGCGATTCCCCCTGGCAGTGGGCACCTCGGCTTTAACCTCCGCTCGGCTCCTGGGATTTGGGCGCTTTCCCTGTTGCAAATCAAGCAGGACTAACGGACCTTTGCCTCTCCGCTCCCCTGGGACAGGCACGAGGGGGCTTGGGGCTGGGAGAGAGGTGGTGGGGATACCTGGGATGTAAACGCTGCGGTGATGGAGCCTGTGGGAGAAAGGGAATGATGGGGACCTCGCTTAAGGCAGGACACCACTGCCCTCAGCCACCAAGGGCTCCCCGGGATGGGATGCAGGCTCCAGCCCCTTCCCTGCATCCCTGTCCCCCCCTGATGCTGATGAACTGTCCCTCGCCAGCACAGCTCGCCATGGCCATCCCTTCCCCGGCACAAAGGCGAGGTGATTAAAAGTTAATATCAGATCACGGCTGGAGGCTGGTAAGCTGCCTGTAATTACTCGATGTGGGATATTAAGGGCCAGTGTAATTATAATTCCGAGGTAATCGGGAGAACGCGCTCGAGCAGGTTTTGTGCTAATGTTGTGTTTTACATCTTGCGTCATGGTGTTAATCAGTGCGGTCCCAGCTTCCCCGTCATGGGCTCTACCCAGCCCTGTGCCATCCCAACCCTGTGCCACCCTGGTCCCAGGGACCCCAGCCCCATCCCTTCTTGCCATCTCCATCCATCTGGGATGGAGAAAGAAGCTTCAGCGCCAGCAGTCAGGATGGGTTGTCTGTGCTTGGCAAAGGTTTGCTACAGCAGGGGGAAAAATAGCAAATAAAAAGCATCTGATTGATTTTTATATCATTATTTTCTTAGCTAATGGATAGGGAGCGCTTGGAAACAGGAGACATTGCGACCAGTCTCCGGTCTGTGTGCCGGAGCCTCCTAAGGGACCATGGGGACTGTGGTCTCCTGTGCAGACTGTGGGACCTGTGCAGTCCCATCTCCACTGGGAGAACTGGGAGAGCAGCTTTTACAAGCTGAGTGATGCCAAACCCTTCCCCTGGGGTGTCAGGTGGAGGGGGCTGATGTCCCCCGAAAGCCAGCAGCACATGGATGGCATAAGGGGAGGCCAGGAGGGAGATGGCGCGGGGGCTGAGGAAAGAGGAGGATGTCAGGATGAAACCTCCGAGCCGCTGCCTCCACTCCCACCATCCCTGGATGAGCCGGGATTAGTGACTTTGCAGCCAAAGCAGCTCGTCTGAGCCTGAAGATAAGGTGCAGAGGCAGCGAGGGGAAGAGGAAACCTCTCTCCGGGCAGCCAAAATCTGCCGCGAGCCCTGCTGAGACGCAGAAGACAGGCCAAGCCATCCTGCAGAAACCCTGAGATGCTTTTTGGCTGCTCAGGGCTGGGCACATTTGGGGTTTGTTAGTTCTTAATTATTTGGTTTGCATTTGTTTCCTCCTTTCAGCACCGCAGCAGCCGGAGCAATGGATGCTGCGGGGAATGGCGCGGGAGGGATGATTAGAAGTCATTTGGAGAGTAATTAGGTTTGATCCAGGACCCTTTGGGATCCCAGGTCGGCTCCTTCCTCTCCCAGCACGTTTTACTGAAGGTCGGGAAATGGTGCCTGTCGAAACAAGGGAAGTTCTGGCCTGTGTGTGGGGCTGCGGGCAGGAGACCCCCGGGCAGGGAGTGGGGGCATCTCTGCAGGAGGCACAGCCAGGGATGTTGGTGCAGGACACCCACGGGCAGGGGGTTGGCCTGTGCCAAAAGACAGAAATGGTGATATCTGGGGTATCTTGTGTTGACAGGGCATCTCGTATTTTACAAGGCCACGGAGCAGACTGGTGGGAGCTCACAGCCTGGCTGGCAAGCAGTGTTGGGAGCTTGCAGCACTGTTGTGGAGCTCGCAGCTCTGCTGGGGAGCTTGCAGTAGATCCAGGGAGCTTGCAGCACTGCTGGGGAGATCACAACAGTGCCAGGGAGCTTGCAGGAAGCTCACAGCGCTGTTGGGGAACTTGCAACGGTGTCATGAAGCTCGCAGCAATGCTGGGGAGCTCGCAGCAGATCAGGGGAGCTCGCAGCAGATGCTCCGGGGAGCTCGTGGTACCACTCGCAAATGAGCTGCAATGACACTGGCAAACGCAGAGGTGCCCCTTCCAGCGTCACCGGGAGGGAGAGGTGCGCGGGCACCGTCCCTGCTGCATGGCTGCTGACAGAAGCGATGCATCCCCTGCTCCCAGCCAGCTCTGCCCTGGGAAGAGGGCTGAGCAGGAAGGCAGGAGCCTGATTAAAACTGGGACAGCCCCAGTGAGCCCCTGACGCTAACCTAGATTGGCACCAGCAGAAAGAGGAGTCCGGCGCTGCCATAAATGTTCACTTTAAACCTGGTGAGGCTTGTTCCTGGCTTTTTTCAGGCGCGTTGCTCTGCCTGGCTGGGTTGGCATCCTCTGCTCCTCTTTACCAATGCCGAGGATCTGGTGCACGGTGAAATGCTCCTATTCCAGAGCTCTTTGGCTTTATTTTACCCCATATGTCATAAGACAGGATGCCTATATGGTGTGTTTAGCTATTGTCTCTTCTGGAAGGTTTCCATGTCCTTATTTATAAAGCCTCTCCATTCCAGAACAACCCCCTTTGGAAGATCAGTAGCACAATCATCGCTGGGCCATGAAATAAGACCCGAGGAAGTATGGCTGAGCATAATTTACCTACCACGCGGCTGAACCTGCTGAGAAATAAACCTCCGTCCTGCGGGAACAAGGCACCGTCTTCCCGATTGCTCTCTTAGATCACAAAGCCATCGCCGCCGGCAGCCGGCTCCTGTATATTTGGTGCAGCCTCTTCATCCCGCACTGAGTATGATTCTTCGTGATAGTCCCTAATGTCTTGTACACAGGCTGTCGGGTGGGTGTTTTTTTTCCCACTCCCTTTTTATTTCTCCATCTCCTCTTGTTTATATCAGGTGTCGTCTGCTGCATCCCAGTGTTTTTCCCCTGAGATTTCCAGTGGGCCTGAGCATAATGCCTTGGAGCACACAGCCCTGTCCCTGCCACCTTGCTGGGATGGACAGGGATGGAGAAGGGTCCCTGTCACCTTACTAGAATAGAGAGGGTTGGTGAAGGTCCCTGCCACCTTGCTGGGAACGAGAGGATCCCTACCACCTTGCTGGGATGGAGAGGGATGGAGAAGGGTCCCTGCCACCTTGCTGGGATGGACAGGGATGGAGAAGGGTCCCTGCCACCTTGCTGGGATGGACAGGGATGGTGAAGGTCCCTGACACCTTGCTGGGATGGAGAGGATCCTTACCACCTTACTGGGATGGACAGGGATGGAGAGGGTCCCTGCCACCTTGCTGGGATGGATCTCTGCCCAGATGTGGAGAAAAACCAGAAGAACCCTCTCAGGAAAGCCAAGCAGCCTCCCCCAAACAGAAATTTAACAAAAGGGACATTTTGGCCAAGGTCCATGGTAAACGCAGGCTTAGCGTTGCGGTTAAGGTTCCCAATGGACTGCGTGTGCCTCCAGCACTGCAAATGGTCTGGGGGGAAATCTGCCTTTCTCTTCTCCTTCTCCACACTCGAGGGAGAAGAAAAGGACCAAAAAAATTTGTTCTGGCTGCGCTTTTTTTTTTTTTTCTTATTTCCCACTTTTTTTTCTCTGAACACTTTCAAAGTTAATTTCAAAAAGCTGGGAACACTTGATAGTTTTAATTAATCCGCTGCCTAGGGAAATACAATTTGTGTAGCCAAAGCCTCTCGCTTTCCTCTGGATAGCTATCTCACTCGGGGTAATGCTGATGGTTCCAGCGTGACAGCAATTGCAGTGACTCCTGTGCTTTTGTTGTGTTTGATCATGAAAGTCCCGTGTGTCAGGTCTACCTTGGCCTGGCCGGCTGTCCCAGGGTACGCTGCAGGTGGGGGGGCACAGGATTTAACTGGGATCAGATGGAAAGCGTGTGAGGACAGCTTGTTCACCCAAATTTCAACTTAGTTGAAAACGGTCTTGAATGGCTTTTCTCCCCGAATTGGAGGCGTGCGCTCAGGAGCATGGAAAGAACACCGCGATGCCTTTGAAACACACCATTGGGTTTGCGCTTTTCTTTCCTGGTGTGATCTGCTAATTCATTTTAATTAATTAATAGTGATCAAGAAGCAGGGAAAATCATGCTGCCGTTGGATTGCTGCATGCTGTAGGTCAGCCATCCCTGGAAACCCAGCCTCGACAGCCCCTTGGTGCCGGGGAGCCCTGATTTTTGCACCGGGGAGGTGACCTAAACTGCTGATGCTTCTGAGCCAGGTGAGCCCCATTCCTCAGCTGGGAACTGCAGCTATTCCAGGGATGAAGAGGCTTGGCAGAGGCCAGCCCTGGCCCCTTATCCACACTTCATCTCCTGCACGGAAACCCATTACCGCGTCGCTACTGCGCCGTCTGCAAGTGCAAAGGGGAGGAAAAGAAAACCCCGGGCGGGTGCACGCAAGTGGTCTCCAGCAGCGAGGAGCTGCCCGTGGAGGGGTGGCCCTGCTGCGTTTCTGTAATGATGGATGCAGGAGAGGGTGGTCGTGGACCGCCCAAGGGTCCCTTTGCTTTTTTCCAGCATCCCTGTCTCATTCCAACGGTTCCGCCCATCGCTTCCCATAATCTGGTATAAACACCGCGTTTTGTAGCCACTTAGCTAGGGCTGGCATTTGGAAGTGACATTTAAAGGTCACTGCCAATCTTCCTGCATGGAGAACATGGAGAGGAAGGGCCGCGGAGGAGCGGGGCGGCTGCTGCGAGCACCTCTGCGTGACGCCCTGATGGGACCAGGGGTGTGAGCAGCAAAAGCTGAGGTGGGTCCCTGCCTTCCCACCCCGCCTGCCCTCCTCCTCCCACTCCGTGCTGTGCATTTCTTGCTCCTTGCCCCTCTTCCCAGCTAATGACTTTTTCATTCCCCTGCGAGGAAAAAGTGCTGTTCTGGGAGATTTACAGCTGGTTCTCCCAGGGGAGGGGGCTCAGCACAGCGATGCAGCGTGCTCCTCTGCTTGTGTGAGACGCCTGCTCCGCACACTCGGGGCTGGCAAAGGCGATTCCCACCAGCTCCAGCATTTCTGCAAAGCCGTGTTTTGCTGCGCCAGCCCTGACATTTGCGTTATTGTTATTATTGGTCCTATTTTTCTTGTATTCAGGGCAGTGCATTTTCGTGAGTGTAACTCACTTCACAGCAGCTCTTTAAGTGGGGATGTAATGCCTGTCTTAAAGCGTTGAAAAATCACACTCCACGTTTCCAGCTCCCCAAAAATAAAAATGAATCCAATACAAATTAAGGAAGAAAGAAGAGACAGTCTGTTTCCATTCTTTAAACCAGGTTTCCAGACAATTATTCTATCTCCCACATAAAATTAATAAGAATTCTGCTTGAACGTTCAATAGGCTTTGGTTTTGCATAGCATTTTTGAGGCAAAAGGAGGACAGAATGCTTAATTAGTTTCCTACAGCCTCTCCTGCTTCCACAATGTGTAGCTAGCAGTGGCTGTAGGTAGCTCCCCAGGCATAGCCTTGGCCTGCCTGCACCCTGGGCAATACGCCGCCTTGCAGGGACGGTGGGGTTTGCAGGAGCATGGGTCTCTTTAATTAACGAGGAATTGGGGAGAAAGGAGAGATGGGGCTCAGGGTATGAGGAGCATGATTAATGCCTGGCCGTTGATTCACTGATTCAGGAAGGGAAGTGCTCCCATATGGACAGGAGCTGCATCCATGGGATGTGCCTGTGCCATCGCCCCAGGGCCGACGGTCTAGGAAGGGAAAGGTATTGGCTGGGTCCTGCCAAAGCAAGAAGGCTCGCACACATCCTATGATAATCAAACGGCATTAATACAAGATATGCAGATGATATAAAACTTGTAGGTGGCGATGGATGCTGCTCGGTTGGCTTCTGCTGCAGGAGGGGTGAGCGGAAAAGCAGAGGCAGCAGTTCACAGAGAGAGGAGCATCCTCATTGACACACAGTCCTGGGCTGAAGAAAGGTGATTTTAGGCTTTACATGATCTTTTTTCTCTGCTTCTTTTCCCTTTTTTTTCCCTGGAGGTGTCTTGCCCACCTCTTCCAAGGTTCCTCCCCTTGGCGCTCCCATGCTCAGCCTTCCCCAACCAGAGCTCTCCTTCCTGCCTCCTCCATCAATGGAAAAAGATTGGATCCTCTAGAAGCAGGAGCCTCAGAAGTATCAGAGCGATAGCTAAGTGGATGTGTCCATATGGAGAAAGACAAATTAGACGGGAAGATAAGGAGTCCGGGTAGTGAACATTGTCTGTGTCTGAAATCAAATTAAGAAATTTCTCACATATGTTTCGTTCCATCAAAACCTCAATTATGCAGACTGTGTTTCCTACCTCCCCGCCATAAATAAAGCATAGTTTGCAAAAAGGACAACAATAACATTAGACTAATATTATTGCAGCCCATAAATAAACACAGTGAGAGATGGCACTGATAATCGGGAGGTCATTTCCAACTCAGCGTCTTGGCGCTTAACGCAGCGGCGCAAAGCCGGCTCTGCTCGGGGTGACAGCAGCATTCCTCTGTCATTTTAGTAGCACCAGACTATCAGTGTGGATCTAATGATCTACCTGCTTTTGGCCACGTCTGAAACAGGTGTAAATCAACATAATCCCATTGTCACTAGTCGAAAGACGATGATCGACACCCACTAACTGTCCATCCATCCATCCATCCTTGTGCCTGCAGTTCATGTCTATTCACATAACTGGATCGAAATATTTGTAAATATATATATCCACATGTGCATATGTGTTTATTTCTGTTTAGCTCTATTTATACACACATATACATGCATATATAATTTTCTCTCTTTAAAATATTAAAATAAATTACATCTTTTCACAGAATACAGACATTAATTCTGTTTCCAGGAGATTTGTCAAATCAGTGGTCTGTGTTTGCATAACAAGCTCTTTGGTTATGCTGCACTGCATATAAATTACCACGTTGTCAGGCTCCAGATCAAAATCATTGGGTTTTAAGCAGAATCTCTCACATTGATTAAGATGTGCTTTATGTTATGTGCATCCATTACATCTACAGCTCTGAAAGCAGCTTGAGAAAAAGGCTGGATGTAGCCAAAAAGACTATGGAAACCCCACCAACCTCTCAAAACCTCTACAAGGGGGATCCCTTCTTGCCCTGCCTTTGCTGTCTGGCTTGGGGCTGGCAGGACAGGGATGGATGCTGGGTGATGCTCCATTCCTGGACCCCTCCGGAGGTGGTGGGAGTGTGATGGCTCCTTTCTATGATGCAGAAGCTGCAGCATCGCGTGCGGTTTGGGCTCGTCATGTTATCACACACCATACACACGCATGCACGCACGCAAAGTCTATTAGACATGCGAATCCCAGACTGTGTCTCCTCCCCTTAAAAGCTCCACTTATCTGCCACGGCAGCAAACAGCTTGGGGTTTATAAAGGGTAATCGGGAAGCGCAGTTCCCCCTGTTGACACAGGCAAGAGTCATCTGCTCGTTTGTTTTAATGAGATAAAACCCTCTCCAGAAGTCAGGGTGGTGGGCTCCAAAGCTCTTTGCTTGCCTGACGTCCCCCAGCCCCGTTTGCGAGGACACCCAGGGACCGGCTGTGCTGATCGTGCTCTGATTTTTCTGGTTTCGCCCCGCTGCGTGAACACAAAGTGCATCGAGCGCCTGGTTGGGCTGGGACCCAAAAAACCCTCCGCTGCTTTCAGTGATCGGAGTCCTGACAGCAAGGATGGTCCGAGAACTGGCTACTTTTATCTCTGGAAAAAGGGAATGTTTTAATGGGAAAAAAGGGCATAAACTAATAGATCAGAAATTCCCACAGGATGGAGGTGCTCTTTTTTGCTTTGCTTATCCCAGCTCTGTCCCATTGCTCTCTCGCACAGCTCCAGTCATTCCTACCCCACATCCCTCTGCCAAGCCTGTGGATTCCCAGGAGCAATGGGACATTTCTTTGAAGGGACAGACTTGACTGTGACCGAGAGCCACGAAGCCTACAAAGTGCCCAGGTGGCTCCGATGGAAAAAATCACCTTTCCCACTGAAAAAGCGAGCGCGGCTCCTCGCCAAGACTTGTCTCTCTGCAGTTTTCAGGCTTCCTGGAGCCTGCCAAGAAAAGGGTCATTTCTAGCTGTATTTTTAGCGTGCTGGCACCTGCCCATGAGGAACGAAGGTGAGACTTGCCAGCTCACTTCATGCAAGACTCTGGAGTAGCAGCAGATGGGACCAGTTCCTGGTTGCTGACAGGGATGTGAATAGAAGCTTAATTTAAAGCAGCGAAGTCATGGAGGCCTGGGTGCTTTTTCTGTGTGTGCCAGTAGTGTTTTGCCTTAGTTTGCACAGAGGCACTGGGGAGCCAGCTACACTTTAATTGTCTTTCTTTAATTTTCCCAGCCAGAAGCCTTGAGGCAGAGCCACATGAAAGGAAATTATGATTTGGGAGAATTCCTCTTTTTGTTTACCTATTTAAAGTGCATTTCCTTGGTGCTTTTTCCCATTCAAGGCAGAGAAAGAAACCCACACAAAAATGCAGCAAAATGAGTTTTAAAGTCTCCTACCGTGCGTGCAGAGAGAAGAGGCAGGGATCTGCTGGTGTCTCGGGGCGTCTCATGCCATACAGCTATTCATTTACTGGGAAAAGAGGAGATCCAGGCGTCCTTGAGGTCAAATATTGAACCCGAATTGAGTGTGAAGAAGCCTCAGAAAACACAGCCAGTCCCTCCGCCCGCCCCCCCAGACCAGCATCCCTGCAAATAACCCAAGGCCACCAAGCACGGCGAGCAGAAGAGACTCTTAGGGCCGATACTTCTTCAAGGAACATCTCCCAGTCCATAAATATTTCTACCAAAATGCAGGACAAAACGTAATGTATAAAAGATTGAATAGAAGATATATTATGCTATTGCATAGCAATCCTGTCTTTGGGAATTTATGACTCCGATATATCCCCCGTTAAAAGAGGTTCTGCTGGCTGATGGAGGAGTTCAATTCATCTTGTATCTGTTGCAAACTATCAATATTATGGTTTGCCCATTTAAAGGGGAATTGGGATCAAGTCTTTTGACTATTTATAATAGGGAAAAAAAAAAAAAAAGAGAAAGCCTTGTGGTACCATTGATACTTGCTATGGGTTAATCCACTGGGATCCTTCCCTTTCCCACCCCACCTCAGGGGTGCATCGAGTCGCGGGTGCGTGCAAAGCTGCCTGGCAGGAAGGGACCAAAGGGTGGCAGTGATGGTGCCTGGTTTTATGGCCGCAAAGCTCCGCTGGCAGCTGCTCTTGCACGCGCACGTTCCTGCCTGCATCTCCTCTTGAGCAGGGCTTGCTTAATCCAGCCCATCTCCCCTTATTTTACGGCGCCCGTGCCTTTATGCTCTATAAAACCTCCCCGGCGTGGCTGTGCTCACCGCCGGCACGGTGCCGGACTTGGGATGTAAAAGTTTGGGAGTGAAATCAATCCATCATCACTGGGTTTATAGACGGCCCTACCAAACGCTCCACATTTTAATCACAGCTGAAATCTTATTTGATGTCTCCCCAAAAAGGCTACAAGCAAATGCAAAACCCAAATCCCAGACTTTTTCTTGCCTTTCCCCTTGTGCAAGCGTGGAGGATGAAAGGCTTTTGGGAATTGGCTGGTGCTGCCCAGTGTGTGCTGGGATACGCATCCCTCATCAACCAGCTCTCCCGCTGCAAATGCCAACTGAAAAAGGGGGGTGACCCACGGTGGTGGGGTGGGAGGGCAGCCAGGGCTCCCCAGCGTGCCTGATCCATACGTCCCCCATGCTGCTGCGGGACCAGCACAGCCCTGGGGGCTGCCAAATGGATTTTGCGGCGTGGTGGCACAGCCTTTGTCTGCTTTTGGCTGGGGGCTCTGGCATCGCCACGGCGAGCCGGAGTTTGTGAGGATTTACGCCACGCTGGGATCCAAGGTCCCCGGCCGGCAGTGGGGCCAGTGTGCAAGGTGCAGGGCAGAGATACCCACCTGACCCTTGCGCCTGCGGGGGGCAATAAACAGGTTAATCAACACATCTGGATTAGAGCAATGGGGGGGTGAAGTATTTGCTTATGCTAATGCAAGGGAAGCTTGGGCTTTACCCACCTGCCAGTCCCTTTCAAGGCACAGCCATGCAGAGCTGCTGTCCTCCCAGGAGAGCAGACATTCCCAGAGTGACGTGCAATTGTCCATGCTCTTCCAGAGAGCGTGGGATGAGCGGGACCCCCACTATCACCCCTTTCCTTGATCAAAAGCCTGAGCCTGGGGGAGAGCTGGGTTCTGTCGCTGAATTGCCGCAGGTTCCCTGCACCCCCAGGCTGGGCATTGCTGGACCACGCCGAGAGCAGCCCCCTCCCACCTCCGCACCAGTTTCTCCTTCCTTGCCGGGAAGGGCACAAGCTGGGCAGAGAGGGGATTTGGGAGAAAGCAGGTTATAAAACACTCAGCAAAGTTCCACTCCGTGCTTCAGGTCTAAAATTAATAGGTCCAACCCATAATCCTCTCTTGGAGAGAGACTTGGGGGGGGGAGGCAAGAGAAAAATAATGGTCAAATCCCCGTGCCTTGCTGTCGGAGAGCCCTCCAGGTCTGTGAAGTTCAATGCATAGGAAATGAGGTGGAGACTCAGCACGTTTGCAGGGAACACGGGTCAAGAGTGACCTTCACACGCTCAGCCTGGAGTGCAGAGGGGGCCGGTTGCCCTCCCCGCACAACCAGGCTGCGGGATGGAGACACTTGGGCG
>NW_010244272.1:74055-79873 GCF_000690775.1 Eurypyga helias
TTCCCTGCAGGCAGAGCTGCAGGCAGGGAGGGGTGGGCAGCAGGAGAGAAATGGGGCTGCTGTGCCTTGCCTGGCTGGGTGTCCCATCCTGTGGACGGGGCTGATTTTGGGTGGCATCGTTGGAAAGGCATTGCATCCATCCAGAGCATTTCCCACAGCATCCCACTGCCCCCCGCCTCAGTTCACCCCATGGCATCTGGGCTCCCACACTCATCTTTCACCTGATTTTGGAAATCCTCGCCCTGGGGAAGCAGAGCTGAGGGTCTGTGCTGCCCATCCCCACCCCGGATCAAAGCTGCTGCGTCCCCGCTCGCTATTCACATCACTCGCCGCTTGCCTTCAAAGGGCTCCTCTGCGAGAGGGAGCCGTGGCCACATCTGTGTGCGGCTCCTGCACGCCGAGGTTTTGTTAACAGCTGCACTGCACCAGCAAGATCAAAACAGGGGCAGGGAGGGAAGGCAGGGGGGCTCTCCTACTCGCCTGAATAATTTAGATTTTATGAGAAAGCAAAAGCAAATTACGGAGAAAAGGGATGGAGGGGAGGAGGAGGATGCTTTCCCATCGTGATGCCTGCCAGCAAACCCCTGGCTGGGACAGTGAGACCCTCCTGCTCGCTCCCAACTGCCCACAGCCATCATCCCCTGCCCCACGTCACCTGGACTGGCACCACGCGCATGCAAAGGGGAAAGTAGAGTCCTCTGGTCCCTCTCCATCAGTTCTATCCTCCCCACTGCCCCATCTCCACTTCTTTCCTGACCTAAACACGGGCCTGGCATCTCATCCTGGCCATGCGAAGGGGCTGCCAGCGTTGCCAGCATGGGATGCTTTTGGGGCATGCATTGTGCCGGGGACCATTGGCACCGGTACCCGGAAAGGTAACAGGCTCCTGAAGCCGGTGTCTCGGTGGGGCTGGGCGGTGAGGGCGGTATGGCCTCGCTCTCCAGCTTGGAGACACTCTCCAAGTATCTCTTCGCCGTGGCCGTCGGCAAGACTTTAACAGCCGAGTCCAGGGGCTGACCGGCAAAATCTGGGAGGATGAGGGCTGGTGATGAAGGAGCTGCTGGGAAAGACGGATGAGCCAAAGGTACCAAGGGCCCCTGCGCTCAATGGTTATGGGAGCTGCTGGAGGGGGGAGCAGCGAGGGCTGGAGGTGTTTAAAGGAGCATCTGGGGAGTTCAAAATGAAAGAAAAAGTGTTCTTTTTCCAAAAAGCAATCTATTCCAAAGCAATTATGCCCCAGTACCTGTGTTGAACTTCCTTCTTTATTGCAATGATATTTGCATGAAAATGGGATTAAAATACTTTGATTTTTAGGGTAACAGATTCCCACCTGTTCTTGCTTCTCATTCCCTACCTGGAGGGATCATCTGCTCTGGGATGAGGTTGCAGAGGGGTGTGATGGAGGGAAGAGCCCTCCTCCCCTCAACCCCGCTCCCCCCATGTCCCCCAGCCTCTCCCGTCCTTCCAGCAGACTTCTCATTGCCCAAACACACTGAAAAAAAACCCCAAAACCCCTGAGCTGGTCCTTTTCTATTTGTTCGGTAATCATATTTGATTTAATTTCATGTTTTCCCCGCGTCCTTTCTGCTGTGCTTTCCACTCTGAAATAATGATGGCAATGTGCTGCTATTACTCCTGTCTGTGTAACTGATTCCTCTCCCTTCCTTCCCTTGTCATTTCCATCCCTGATTTTTTTTTTTCGCCCCTCCCTTTCATACGACGACTTCTGCATTTCAGCTTACTCACCTGGAAACTGCTACATTTCCTGGTTCATTCTGATTAGATTGTGTCTCAGAGCCATGTACTGCTGAGCCATTTTTAAATAAGATGTTCGCTTAGCACAATCACCTAATTATTTGGAGTTTAGCACCATTGTATTTTTACATACGCTCTCAACAATTGATTTTTTGGGGGCAGGAAAGAAGCGCAATTGTTCCCCCACAAACCGACATATTTTATACATGTTGGTTTTTGTGTGCACATTACATTTTTAGAAAATCAATTTCTGGCCGTGGATGTATTTGTTCAGCCCGAGACGGAATGCGTACAGCGGAGCTGGAGCCGGAAGGACATCGGAGGACCTTGCAAAGAGCTGACACAAAGCAGACATTTATTCCTGTGCCATAACTAAACAACCAGCCAGCCGTCCCTGCGTGGAGCTCCAGATTTATCTCTGTCCCACACATGCCCAGTGCCCTCTTGTTTGGGCTCTTAATATGCGAGGTGACTCGCGGTGCTGAGAATTCGAAAAGCCCTGCTGCTATTGCAGAATAAAATAAGATAAATAAATAAAATAAGCCACAAAAGGTGTGCGCAGCTGCCTGCCCAAGGGCTGCCTTGCCATGCCTTCACCCTGCTGAAGGATGCTGTCAGCCTCAGCTGCCCTCCGGCAGCGACTGCCCTGGGGCTGCATCCCCTCGCTGCCCGCCCTGCCTGGACCATCCTGCTCCCCATCACCTCTGTGACCCATCTGCAGCATCCTGGGCAGCCATGGGATGGGGACATTGCCTCTGGATAAAGCCCCTGGAGCAAGAACTAGCCACCCTGACTTTGCAGTTGGGAGCAAGACGGGAAACCGCTGTTGCAGAGGTTACACGGTGGGAACCGGTGATGCACGGCCCAGCATCCTACCCCTACACCAGATCCTACCCCTTCCCAGAGGATTGCAAATCCCTTGGCAAGGATGGCAGGGCTGCCAACTCCCTGCAGGCCCTTGCACTTGCCAAGGCAAAAAGAGGAGGGCAGGAGAGTCAAACACTAATGAGTCATTTGCAGACGCACATAGAGACACGCGCGCAGATATTAACCACCAAACAACAAAACCCCCTCTGCTTTGACTGCCTTCCGAGTGCCTCCGCAGCCATCTGTCTCTCCTGGGGGAAGGCTCGGGTTTTTTTTTTTTGCCGTACTTAAAGGATTTGTAAATTCGTTGCAAACGAGCAAAGCGAAGGCAGCGGAGCCGCGCGCTCGGCCGGCAGCAGGCTTTGATGGCCCATCTGGCAGCGCACCACGCTCCTGCCCACAGCCTGCCGTCCCCTGCCTGCAATAGGGGCGTAAATGTGCCCGTAAAACCCGCGTTCCCATAACTGATTATTTAATTACACATGCCAGCAGCGGCAGAGGAGGGGGGAGCACCGGCCGCTGCAGCTCAAGGGGTGTTTCTGGCTCTGTGGGGGGATTTCTTACTTCTCCAGGCTCTTTCCATGGTTCTGCAACAAGCCTTGGAGCCTCCCTTGTATCGTTCCCTGCCTCAGTTTCCCTCCTGATGAAATTAAACTGATGCTATCAATACTTCTGCCCGCTGTGATGGAGATAAGGCATATTCACAAGGAGCTGGAGCAGCTGGAATGGCTTGTCTCCTGACAGGTCTTGGTTTTCCAGCCAGGTAGGTCAGGCAAAAAAAGAAGGCAAGAGGGATTTATTTCCTCTCTAGTCCAAGACTGACAAGGACACGGCTTAATCTAGGACAAACATGCTCAAAATCCTTGTGCTCTGAAGGTAATTTATAGGGCAAACTTCTGCCACATTGGTGTTAGCTGCCTTTGGCTGGGATTGCATTGGCAGTGCTTATGATTAAGCAGAATCATGGATGTAAATCAGGAGCGGCCCTGGGAAGTTTCCTGGCACAGCACTCGTGTTGCTGTGATCACCGGTCCGAATCAACAGCATCTCCATAAACCTGCGTGACATTGCATCAGGACCGGAGATCGCACCGGCATAAATCCAGAGAGGCACTTGATTGTGGCATTAATTTTATGGGGCAAATAAGGAAGAGATGCTCCAGGGTCCTTCAGGGTAACGAGGAGATGGTGTTCAGCCCTGACGGAAAGTTTGGTTTGGTTGCTTCATCCTTAGTCAAGAACATTTTCCTTGAATCCCCTCCAACCTGAGTGCTCAGAAATGGGAGAGTGACAGGTTCTCCTGGAAGGAAGCACCTTGGTTTCGACCTGGGGCCAGCCTGGCTACAGGGGAACCCTGGGGGAAGCCCACACACCCCAGCACCCTTGTGCATGGCCCACAGCGTCTCTGCTCTGCACGGCAGGATGCTTTAGATGCTGATGTTGTTCGCTGCCCCCTCCCACCCCAGCAGCTCCCTGTGTGGGTGAAAGCAGTATTGATTAGACTGTGTTATGATTTCTAAGTAATTCTCCACAGACGACACCAAGGGCTTTGTTAATAGTCAAGAGGCAGATAATGTGTGGACTGCCTTGACTGGAGACAGCAGCCAGAAGGTGGGAGCTGCCCGTGCCAGAACCCAGCCCCGATTGCTGCCTGCCTTCCCACCACCCTGTGCCGATCAGGGCTTGGGTAGGGCTGCAGCTGGGGTTTGCCAGGAGAAACGATTGCTCTGGTCTCAAAATCTAAAGGGTTGGGTGTCTGCAAGGTGCTCAACACCTCTGCATCAATGCCAAGTCTCCCCTGCATCTCCCCGACTTGAGCTTGGTGGAGTTATAAAAAATGCTCCGTGTGGGCTTAATCTTCTCTCCGCTTAGGAAGTTGCCAACTTAAACCATTCAAAATGCTAATCCAGGCAGCAGCAGTAAGTCAGCCCCGTGCCAGCCCGTCGCTCGGCGGGCTGCTCCGCAACGCGGGCACAAATGGGTGGGATTTATCACCCTGCAGTGTCTTTTGTCCCCAGCCTTGCGTCCCTAACCGCCATGCAAAGGAGGAGCTCCAAAAGAGTTTTAAGGTCCCCTGGCCTGGCACACCATGGCAGCACTCCGGGAACGGGGTGCTGCGTCCCCCTTCCCTTGGATTTGGTGTGGGTACAGCAGAAAATTGGGATAAGGGCGGGTGAGAACGCCTTTCATTGACTTCAGTGGGAATTGCATCCACAGGGTTGAGTTTGGTTTCAGCATTTCTGGCATCCCTGAGATCTCTGCCATCCCTGGAAGTGATAAAGGGAGAAGACTGGGCTAAGATGGGTTGGGTGAAGTCTCTCTTCCCAGCCCCTAGGCTCCCAGAGGTCCCAGGACCCTGGCTTTGTGACTGTGTCGCTGACCAGTCCCGTTGCAAAACCCAAATGCCAATGTGGACTTCTGCAGTCTCTTTAAAGGGGGTGAAAAAAGGGCAGATTGCACCTCTAGACCTATTTCCTGTTAATCTGCCATTAAAATACCAACCAGAGGACAAAAATAGAGGGGTCCATTCTTCATCTGGACAGCGGGGAGCATAAATTGCTCTATTGCTTTGGCTGAAACAAGGTCTTTGTCTGAGGCTGAGCGCTGACCCCTGCTCCCTCCCTGCTCCTGGATGAGGAATGCTGAGGAGGGAGCACAGCAAGAGCCGCAGCCGTCGTCCCATCCTGTCCCCTGAAGAGCCACCTCCATCCCTGCTGCGTCTGCCCCGGGAGAGCGTGTAGGGGGAGGGAAAACAAGCCTCAGATGTTGCTTGATTTGCTCACGCTTCTTGCAAATCTCCTTCTTTCCCTCCCGTTAATGACATGTCTCTTCAGTCAGCCCTAATTTCAATAAATGCATTTATTTCCTGCGTGCAAAGAGGATTTTGTGGCTGGAGGACTTCCCAAGTGACGGTTCCACTCCCTGCTCTGCCAGAGGTTGAATTTGGATGGGAGAGAGCACCCACCCTCCTCCTCATATTGCCCAGGTCTCCCTGGAGGGTCCCAGTTCCCGTGGCTGGAGATCCCATGCCGGGCTGCATCCCACACAGGGATGCAGCCGGGCTGGAGAGATTCCCTGGGCACTTTGTCAGCTGGCAGAGAGATGCCACCGGAGCCGGCACAGAGCTGCAAATCAGGCTTGCCTTTTGCAGTATATACATATGGAATGAGGTTTATTTATGAGGGGGAAAGAGCCTA
>NW_010244273.1:0-26787 GCF_000690775.1 Eurypyga helias
ACAGCAGATTCTGAACAAACCCTATAAACAATAGCAGGACTCGGAAAACTAAACAAACCCACCGATTCCCTCACAAATGAGCCAGCACAGGAGTTAGCAAAGCAGTTAATGCAGGAGTCAGGGAGAGTGTTAGCAAGTGTACAGGAATAAACGAGCAAGAGAGTAAGAGAGAGTAATGGCTCCCAGAACCCCTCCTCACCTCTGCCCTGAGCATGATGTACTATGGAATGAAATACTTCCTTGGTCAGCCTGGGTCAGCTGCCTGAACTGTGTCCCCCGCACTGCCTGTAGTGAGACAGCGAGAGCTGGGAACGCAGCTGCAGTATCAGAAGCAGAGAAAGACCTTGAATTTAGTGCAGGCATTCCCCAGTGCCATCTAAGAACTTATCACTTCTCGCAGCGTAAATCCAGGAACACAACTTCATAGGACCCATGGTAAAGAGAGTTAACTCTTTCCTGATTGAACCCAGAACACATACACATTATTATAACTCTATTAAAATAATCAAAATTAAGAATTATTAGTATTAAAATAGCTTTCATTATTGGAGTCTTCAGAAGCCATGAATAAAGGTTCAAGATCTGTGCTGCCTTTTTATAAAAATAACCAACAGGCTTCCTGTGCTCCAAAGAGGTTTTACTGTAGTTGGAAAAATTGGAGGTATTTTAAAATCATAATGAAACTATAGTCATATTTGCATTTCTTGTAGTCTTGGAATTCATAAAGAGAGGTAGGAGTACATAGAAGGAGCAAAACTGTACATTCCTAGGGAACAGATTGTATCTGTCGTACCATTGCTGCCTTGCATGAAAGAGGAGGTTTCAAAGTTGTAAAAAAACCTCCACCTCCCTCTAGCACCAAAAAAACCCTAACAAAACCCTCATAGAACCACCTCCATTATCCATTGTGTTGAAATTTATTACCTAGAGAATTCAGCTGCAACACAGAAAGCTGAAATTGAAATACACAGTTTAATAATTCAGATCAGACCATTATGTTTACTCAGTGTTTTTTTCCTATAAATTAATAAAAACATGATCAGTTGTGTGCTTGATTTGGCTGAGACAGAGTTAATTTTCTTCATTGTAGCTACTATGAGGCTATGTTTTGGATTTGTGCTGGAAAGAATATGAATAACGCACTCATGCTTTAGTTGTTGCTAAGCGATGTTTATATCAAGTCAAGGACTGTTTCAGTTTCTCATACTGCCTCTGTGTTCCCAGCTTCTTTTCTGCAAGAGGCTAGGAGGGACACAGACAGGACAGCTGACCCAAACTGACCGAAGGGATAGTTCATACCATAAGATTTCATGCTCAGTATATAAATTGGAGGGATTTAACCAGGGGGCTCTTGCTGTTCAGGGACTGGCTGAGTATTGGTTGACAGGTGGTAAGCAGTTGTATTTTTTTTTCCCCTTCATTCCTCCTCCACCCCCACACCTGCTAGCATTTTTTTCCTTATCATAGGTAACTCACCCAGGGACCTTTCATAGATAGTAAAAGATCAATCTAATCCCTGGGTCTTGGGCTATTTTTGCAGGTGGAAAGACCTTGCTTTGGTTTTTAGACAAAAAGGACTTTGTCAAAACTAACATGTATATTATTGTGAAATGTTATGGTTTGAACATCATGAGCATTTTACGACTTAAACCTGGTAAAAACCTGACCCATCACTGGTTAAGATTTTTAGATCAAGGATGAATTGCAGACATTCATATAGTGTTGCTGATTTACTTCAGGTAAGTGTCAAAATCACTCCCACTCTACCTAATTAAACTTTTGTGAATTTGTTGTAAATGGTTTTTCCAAATCTGCAATGGTGACAAATGGCTGATGTTCTTTCCACTCTATTTAAGCAAGAAATTAAGATGAACTTTTGTTTTCCAATGAAAATCTCATTTTGCTCCATAGATCTTTGTTATCCCACATGTCTTGTTCTCAAGAGAATGTTTTCATACTGAAGACTGAAGGAATATAACATTTTATATGGGGGAAAAAAAAAAAAAAGCCAGACTTAAAAGAAGCCTGAGCTTAGTTGTGGAGGGAATTCTTACCAGTATTATTGCTTCATAAAATGTATTGACTTCAGAGCTGCAATCTGTTCCAAAGAGAATACTTCACAGGATCCCGTTCAGCTCCTGTCCTCCCCAGTGCCACTGGCAGAATGTGTTACATTTGTTTGCAGTACACACCCAGGGAATGAAAGAAAAGGGAAATAGACAGCTAACAAAATTTAGTGCAACTGCAATTCACTCTCTAACAAATGAGAAACAGTGAATGGGGAATGAAGAACCAGCAAACATAAAATGATTTGTAAATAGAATCCAAACAGGCATAAGACAATCGAAATCAAGGCTTAGACTTCTGGGAAAAGCTCGCTCAAAATACCTGCTGGAAAAAAGTACGTTTAGAGACCAAATTAGGTTACAGTAAACCACTACTCATGTTTTCTAGATGAGAGTAAATATATAATGGTATCTCACTTTAAGCTGTTTCATGGTCAAGTTTGTTTGCTTGTTTTTTTTTAGGAACATCCTGTGTCTAAATACAGAAGCTTAGATCGGAGCTACTCGCTTTGCTTTTATGCTCAAAAGGCACAAACCAGGTATTACTCTGACCTGTTTTATACATCTGCTTCAGGGTAGGATGAATGGAGCTTTCAAAGTACTCTCTTCATTACCCAGAAAAATATCCTAGCGTATGCAGCTCTTATAAGCATGCATATTGAGTCAGATAGATTTCCTACCCCAAACAACAGGCAGCCAGCTTTCCTGCTCTGCTGTTCCTCATTCCCTGGTTATTGCAACCAACAGCAAGACTCTGATAAAGGTGATTTGAAACAGAAGAATAAAAAGATTCATCAAATAACTAATTCAACACACTGCTCTACAACTCTGACAGCAGGTACTTGACATTGCTACTGAGGTATTTCTTTTTCTCTCAAATTATTAGGAATTTGCAAATATGTATCTCATTGACAAAAACTTGATTAGGACTGGATCCAGAATTCGGTGAAGATAATAAACTTGTTATTAATTGCTAAGGCATTTGGTTCTGACCAAAGATATTAAAATGTACTGGAAATTTAACTTCAGGATGACTATAAGTAGCATTTACTTTCTGCCCAGTATCCCCCTTTAACAGAATAATATTTATTTGGTGTTTATTCATCATTTAAAAGTTCAACTAATGTATTCTAACTTCTTATATTATTGTATAATCAGCATCAAATATTCTTTCAAATAATTTAAATAACATAGTAGATCCAAAACAAGAGACAAAAAAGAAAATACACATTTTTCTATGCAGAGTCCGTGTCGTCTTGGGACCAGGAGACTGAAGTTCATTCCAGCACTGATTGCTATGAGCATCATGGGTACACTTTAACAGAAAAGGAAAAATAGTGTTGAATATGAAGCTAATGAACAATCTGTCCTCCTCACAAAGTATCAAAATGTCTTCCTTTGAGGTACTATCTCATTATTTTTGGTGATTTTTGTGCTCTGAGAAGTAACATATTGTAAAAAAAAAAAAAGGAAAGGGAAGGAAGAAAAAGATAAACTTCTGTATTTAGAAAGACAGAAGGTAAAAGAAGAAAAAGCAGGATACTGACAAGGACAATAAAACATACAATTTTACATCTGTAAGGAGGATGAGTTAAAATTGTACCATTGCATTTTGTCCTATATTTTTTTCCCAATAATTTTCACCAACAGGAAGGGATTTTCTGATCCTTCATACATTCTGACAGCTAAGATTATAAACACCATTGTCTGTGGGTCATAGTGAATCTTTGTAACTTGACGGACAGAAAAATTATAAAAGAAGTCCATAATTTATCATGAACATACGCAATATATGAGATAGCATAATAAAACTCTGTACTCTGCTCTGGTGAGACCCCACCTGGAGTACTGCGTCCAGCTGTGGAGCCCTCAATATCAGAAGGATATTGACCACTTGGAGCGAGTCCAGAGGAGGCCTCGAAGATGATCAGAGGGCTGGAGCACCTCTCCTATGACGAAAGGCTGCGAGAACTGGGCTTGTTCAGCCTGGAGAAGAGGAGGCTCCGAGGAGACCTCATTGCAGCTTTCCAGTATCTGAAGGGGGCCTACAAGGGTGCTGGGAGAGGACTTTTTACAAGAGCCTGTAGTGACAGGACAAGGGATAATGGGTACAAATTGAAAACAGGGAGGTTTAGATTAGATATCAGGAAGAAATTCCTCACAGAGAGGGTGGTGAGGCACTGGAACAGGTTGCCCAGAGATGTTGTGGATGCCCCATCCCTGGAAGTGTTCAAGGCCAGGCTGGATGTGGCTTTGAGCAACCTGGTCTAGTGGAAGGTGTCCCTGCCCATGGCAGGGAGGTTGGAACTAGATGGTCTTTAAGGTCCCTTCCAACCTTAACCATTCTATGATTCTATGAAAACTCTAAATACAGATGCCTTTTTGCTTCCAAAACAACAGTATTCTTGAATGTAATAGAAAAAATTACCTATTTCCGTTAACAAGTTGTTTGTGGTTTTTTTTTTTTTTTTTACTGTTTGTTTTATCCATGTCACTTTATATTATGTGGAAAAATACAATTAAAAAAAAATAACCATCTGTGGAAATATTTAATAAATTCTAACTTTTCATCATGCCCACAGACTGTTTAGTTTCACATCATATACATACAATTTTGAAAATAATTTTTCTTCCAGATATTTTATGATCTGAATATGAAACAAGGCACAAATTATAATGGCAGGCAGCTAGATGGGGTAGCTCACTAGGAAACAGTTCTTTGTGAATCTCTCATAAGCACTTCTGAACTTCTGTAGCTATCTGTACTTATCTTTGTATTTGTTTATTTTGCTTCAGAATATGGAAAATGTAATTAAGAAGTAGGCTGATTATTCTCTATGTGGTCTTACAAGAAGACAGAAGAGTTTGAGAGAATATTGCAGGAAAATTAAACACATTGAATATTTCTGTAACTTCTTTTTTCTTACAATAATTGTGGATAACAAACTGAACCCACGTTTTCACAAAAGCAAGTGTCACTTTTACACCATGCTGTGGTTTATTTCTTGTCCTGTTTATTGGCCACTGAAGTTCTAGTAACAAAGTATTATGAATATGCTGTTTGATTAATATATTATTAACTGACAACATACTGAATTTTTAATATAACCACCTAAACGATCAGCAGGCAATTGTCTAACAGACCTACCAACATTTCATATAATGGCATGAAAGTCATAATGGCTACACAGACAGAAAAGTGATGAATACATCACAAAATGAATCTGTGTTAGCAAGTAGCTTACACTGAGATATGAAAGAAATTACATCATTCATATCTAAGTTCTGTTCTCTAAGTTTCCTACAGGTGTCATAATCAATGAATGGAGGATTTTATGGAGATGAATATTAAAAAAGCATATTATTCACATGTAATACTGCTTAGTCAACTACTGAAGTAAGCCCCAATGATTACTCATAAAACCTTTGATCCCAAGTCACTTATTCCATGCCTGCATGTGATGCAGATTTTATGGAGAAATGAAATATGGTAGTTCAGGGTGTTCTTACAGAAATATACTGGCATTTTGTTATTACCTTTCTTATTTTCAAAGCAATTGTCTTGAAAACATCATTTACAGGGGGGACAGGAAAAAGGGTGTTTTTTTAGACAAGAAAAAAGGTCATATGAGCATAATGTTCCAACATATTATGTCATCTTGGCATGATAGTCCACTATTTAAAAATTTTCAAAGCCCTAGGCAAGAAATGTATATTATTAGCAAGGACATTTTAATAGTCTTTATAAATATGAAACTCTTCTACCCACAGTTCCATGTGCAAAGCAACAAAACAGAAATCAAAATAAAAAACTTTTGCAAATGGAATTGTAAACTCACTGTAATTGGAATCCAAACCTGGATACTTACGACAAAGATGGTTTTACTGTGAATTCAACCTCTATCATTCAGATCTTTGGTAGAACAGATTTTCCTAGGTATTTGATTGGATTTTGCTCTATCCATTCCATGTGGGCAATAAATTATAAACTTTAAGCTGAAAGCTTAAAGTTATTTAAGCTGTTATTTAAGCAAATAACAGTTTAGAATACATTTATGCCAAGCAACTGTAATGTGCTTTAAAAATTCCATCACATCATCATCACTGCTTTTGTTGGTTGTCTCCCAAAGGGAGCTTTAAGAACAAAATCAAAGTTTTAAGACCAGCCATCTTTCAAGTGTAAAAACATATGCACTAATGTATATTTTTAAAATAAACAGAGAAGAAGCTGTAGAGAAGAAGCTGGGAACACAAGAACAGTATGAGAAACTGAAAGAGTCCTTGACTTGGCATAAATATTACTTAGTAACAACTAAAACAAATAGTGTGATATCGATATTCTTCTCAGCAAAAATCCAGATCATGGCCCCATACTAGCTACTGTGAGGAAAATTAGCTCTGTCCCAAGTAAAACCAGCACACTTTCTCAGTGACGTATAAAGAACTTGCCTTTTAGAGGAGTAACAATTCTGCTTGGCTGTATATAGCTTTATAACTCATTTATATTCGTCTTAAAATACCTTAGCTCTCCAATAACAGTGGTCAAATCTCAGCAATTTCCGCAGATAAGACCCTGTCTTGCAACCAGCTGGATAGAAACAACTGCTCCCTGCATACACATTTCATTATGTATAAACATATAGCAACAATCCTGCTCAAAAACAGCCTGTACTTCTTGAGAGCTAAACCTGAGAGCAGTGGTGATTGACAAGATTAGACCTTGGAAAAATGCTTTTTGCTGAGCAGGCAAAATTTGGAAAAAATGTGTCTGTAGTATATGGTCTGAGGGGTTGTAATTTATATCCTTTTACTTAGTGTCATATGAATTCATGAATTCATGATGTTGATAATAGATATCACTAAAAAAATCATCAAAGTTTATAGATGTTCAGATATAATAAATTCAATTAACAAAGTTGCCTCAGAATTAAAGCAATATATTGTAGAAAGGAGCAAATTTCAACATATTAATTGTGGCAGCTTATGCCAATTCATTTAACATTTAGAAGCTAGATTTAATCTCTACATTTAAAATATTTTAACACCTGGGTAATTGTGTCCTTTATTGAAACAACAACAAAACTAACTCTTGGAGTTCTGTCCTTACAATGTAAAGAGAATAAACACAGAAAAGTTATGTATATTGTTATGTTTTAATTTAGAAATGCTAAATTATCTACATGTTTTGGTAACATTATCTGAAATGAACAGAGAAAGTAAAAACTCATAAAAATAACTGATAAAGAGGCTATGTATTACTCTAAATTCCTTCCTCTGGAGAAAGTCATATCATATTATGCACGTATTCTCTTAGCATGCCAGTTTAGGAAAATGTCAGGGTTTTAAATTCTGTAATGTATTTTCACTGTCTTTTTGACCTTCCCTATTTATGGATTTGGAGAAGTACAAGATAACAACTGGGTTACAGTAATATTTAAATTGTCAGGAGAATAGATTAGGCTCATAGTATTTTCTGTTCTCATTACAGGTATTGTCATAAGAATGTAGAATTCAAATTTTAATGCCTCATATATTATAGCAAACACAATTCTAAAATGTACTTTTTTTGACCTTCCCAATTTTCTGATTTATTAGCAACTTTTACAGTTCTCTGCCTAGAGCTCTCATATTCTGTAAGGGGAATGTCAGAATTCTCAGCCTATGTACATATAAAACTCTAAAGGTTTATATATTATAAAGTGTTTCTGGCAGAGGGCATCTTCTAAATGGGCTACCATATCACTTAAGATGACACTGACTGTTATTTGAGGTTTTGTCTCAGTAGAGTTGTTAAATAAGTATCCTCTATTTAAAATTTGCCACACAGTACAGTAATGGTACAGATTCTAAAAAAAAAAAAAAAAAAAGTTACTCTCAAAATCTTTATAGTAAATTTAGTCCATTTATTTACTGAAGAAAAAAAGAAATGGTTGCATCAAAAACTTTGTGTGCAATTAATTGTGAGATATGTTTAATTCCAGATGCAGAAATCTATGTTAAAAAGTTTAAAGAAAAATATTGTGAAAACCATTACTTTTGTTTGGCCGTGAAAGCATACTTAATAACACCCAAATAAGTGAATAAAATAAGATATATCACAGCTGAAATGGCCACTTAATATGGGCTTTTGTTTACAAAACCTAGCAAATAGAAAATAACACCAAGATGTAAAACAGCCTGATGAAATATTTTGACTATATTTTTCTTTTCAAACTGTCTTGCTGTTCATCTAAAACTAATTTCAAATTAATGAAGACACTTTAATGGATATTGATTTTACTCACTAGTGCATATAATTTCCTAATCACTGAATCTACAGATGACTAAGAAATACACTTGAGAGAGATGTTTAAGTCTGTGTCAAACTATGAAGATGCAAGCGAAATTAAACAAGTAGTCAAATGGTTCATTTTTAGTGCTAGTCCATTAACCATTGCTGCCTCACCGTAATATATTGGAAGTAAGTGACAAATGGATGCTAACAGCAACAGTAATTTTGGTGGAAACCAAAACTATACTACCTGCCAGACACTAAAAAAATATGAAAGAAAATAATTGGCTAAGGATATTTAAGAACCCTCTGAACCATTTTGATTTTTGAAGTACAGTATCAAATATAATTTTTAGAAGTATAAAATAAGTTCATTCTGAAATTCTAGCATTTTCTTCCAGCAAGATGACCCATGTAGTTTACAAACCAATGCAGTTTATAAATTTTAGTGACAAACTTACTTTTGCCAGATTTTTAGCTCAAGTGTGCTGTACTACACTTGAGTAGTAACCTCCTGAAGCCTGAAATTCTTTGTTTTCTAAGTAATAGATTTCCCAGGATGGAAATAGTACTTTTTCAGCAAACTTCATTAAGTGCAATGGCACAGTAATGCTACATTGCAAAACCATTTAATCAGCTGTATCTATTTTCAGGGAGTATCAATAGGCAGACAGACTCAATCCCTTATTTAAGAATGGCATTTTATATTCAGATCACATATTAATGAACTTTCAGTTTCAGTATCTTTTCTGGTTTAGTACAGTGTCTATCTTGAATAATAAATACAGATCTGAAAAAAAGAACTCTATTTAAAGTTTGAATACATGGGAATCTCCTCATGTGCCACATTTTCCTTTTCAGGAATGTAACAAATTGGTTGTTTTCCTGAGTAGATCTACTTTATGTACAATTTTCTGGACAAGTACCTTGACTATCATGTTTTGATCATTGAGCCATTTATTTTTGGTCCAATTAAACATATGCACGTGTAAAAAACCAATGGATTGTTATAATTTTTTGATTGCTTAAGTTAGGCCATAATTCATAGTCCAAATATTTACTCATTATAACATTAACCTAAGTGAACTTCTGCAACATAGAAATATGTTATATTTATTGTATCATGAGCTTTTTGTCCATTCCTCTCATTTGATGCTTAGCCATTGCACAGACAGGAGGGCTGGATCCATGTCATGAAAGGCAAATACATAGGCAAGAACATCACTCTGCAGCAAGGCACTCCTTAATGAAACAGTCATATAACCACATTAATACAGAACACAATACCTGGTATTAAGCTTTCTTTCTCAATGGGAGATAGCTTGTAAAAACTTGCCTAACCTCCCATATTGATTTCAAATGACAACATAGTCACAGTCTATGGAGTCCACAGCCCTGTTGAACTCATCTTTGAGCTGACACCTACATTTGGATATCTCACAAGACCCCTAAGCATTCATCAGAGCGTGATGCTGCTGCATAAACACAGGGGACATGTCAGAAGACTGGTAAATGAAGTGAGCTTGGAAGATGTAACACATGACTCAAAGGACACCCATGCTTTTCTGTAGGAGCAGAAGGAGTCCAGACATACGATTACATTTAGGAAGGGGGATTCCACCTTACTGACAGCAGTGACAACTTCTCTGCTAGCTGAAACTGGGTCACCCACTTCACACAGACACAAGTTCACATTTACATGTCTGAATGCAGAGCTGAATCTCACCCAGTAATTTCCAACGTTTATCTTGTAGATACTTAAGTCGGTTTCTTAGATATAACAATCACTTCTTCAATTCAGACACTTTGCAATGCCTTTGAATTTCATTCCCAATTTTTTTTTTTTTTAATATTTTTAAAATAAAAGGCCCTACTTAAAATACTGTAAGTATTTCAAGTCCTATTCAGAGTCTATAATAAATCTTTCAGGGATGACTGACTCATATTTCAGTCAGGCACTTATAATTATTTCTTGTTCTTGGAGGCTTGATTGAAAAGCTGCTGAAATCAACTGATACAGTCATTTGCCTTCATCAGCTTTTGGATAAGTCTCTGACTGCCTTTGAATAAATATTATAAATTAACTCATTTTATATTAAAAATTAAGAAATAAAATTTTGCTTTCTAAATGGACTCTACAGCCTTCATTTTCTTAATTAGCAACCAATTCATGCTGGCTGAAAAATACATGAGAAATAGATTCTATTATTCAATAATTAAAGTGGAATTGAGCAAGTAAATACCATTTAAATTCTTAAAAGGGTTTAACATTAACTCTCACATTTAAAGGATTCGTATTGTTTATTTTTAATTCTTTAATAGTTAATTTTCATTCACACTGACATTCAAAATCCAGTTTTTAGAATATGAACAAAGAAGGCAGTATGTAAGACAAGATTGTGGTTATTATGATGCAAGACCAATATTCTATATGAGATTTTTGTATAAAGCAAATGCTCTGTCAGTAAAAAATACCCTTAAATCTTTAGAAAGAAAGGAATTCCATTATTTTTGGACATCTGAACAGACAGATTATTTCCAACTGGGAAAAAAACTCGTTCCCTCTCCTTGTGCATGTTTGCTTTCCTGCCCCTCACCCTGGGGGTTCCTCTGGCATGAGGGAGGTGGAGCCTCCCCTGTCAGGGTGCACCAGTATCAGCTTTTTGTCACCATAGCCTCAAAGTCACTTTTTTTGGACCCTGTTATAAACAAATTATCAGAGGATAATTTCATCATACTACAACTTACTGGAACATTTTCTACACTTTACTACCAAAAAAAAGCCTTGTTAATTAAAGGGACTTGAATTTTTAGCAGGACACTAGAGCCATCAAAGAAATTTTTAACTACACAGTTATAAGAGCCTTGATTTGTTACTTGCAGGCACAGGAAATAAACAGAAAAATGGACTAATATGATTTATTGTACAAACAGAGACAAACTAATGTCCTTACTAACTCTTGAGCAGAAACATTCTCATTCCTGTCTTTCCTAAACCTTTTTAGCTTTTCTATTTGTCTTTTTGCTTTCTTCCACTTCTTCCTCTTCTGCTTCTGTGTCTACTTCTCTGCTATTTTGAAAGGAAATTATGAATATGATTCTGATTGTGTATAGAATATTTTCCAGTGTCTCCTCCCATCTAAACCAGTAGGTATAAGGTTTTTATTACTTTTATGTTGCTTTCTAAAGATTAAAGTGATTCTTGGTCACAAAAGTTGCTCTGTATGCTTCTTTTATTCATTGGAATTCTAATTTAGTTTAGTGGTGCTGCAAGCAAATGGCTAATCAATCAACTAGGTTCTGACTTAAGGTTAAGGTTAAATAAATAAGGTATGGAAAGCCTCTGGAAGTGACAACCACGGTCACAAACTTTACGGAGAACACCATCAGGAATGGATCGCAGAGGCAGGTAGAGGGGAGGAGTTGAGTATGAAATTATCAAAATTCACAGATAACTGGAGAGGATTTTGGAGAGCAGAGCCTTGTAAGGCCAGCATGCACTGGTAACCTTGTCAGTAATAAAATATAAGGCTAACATTTCCCAGGTAACAGTATCAGAAATACCAAATTTGAGTGCAAATGTAGCAAAACTGGGCCCGATGAGGAAAAAGACATTGGGGTAGGATGTTTATGAGGGAGGAAAGGAAGGTACTAGGATGGTGAAAATAGGGTTGAGAGGAAAAATGTCATAATTAGGTATATGAGTCATGTGCTTTTTGTTATCAGGGGGCACCTGTTGAGTGACCCCACACTTAGTCAAGGTACCCTAAATCAGGACAGCAGAACATGTTCTGACAGTAATGCTTCTGTGGTCTGGAGCATGGGGGCGGGGGGAATGAGGTTTCTTTCCCCAGACACAAGTAACTTCTACACACAGTTTGAGCATCCTGTTATGACTGTGCAGTTGCCCGCTCCTGACCAGATGTCAATCTGCAAATAGTCACCACTTTTAACATAACTCACATTTCTTTAATTTATAGAATCTTCAGTATAGAAAAAAATTATTTTTCTTTAGGTGAGGTACTGATTTTTTCTTTTTTTTCTAATATCAGGCTTAGCTACTTCATTAGCAATTAGGGTGCATCAAGTAGTAATCAGTATTTCTTTTAGTAAGAATCTGTAATTTAAGAAATTAAGTTATACTAGCCAATGCTGGGAATGCTTGGACAAAACAACACTGGAATTTTGATGACCCAAAGTTCTCATGTGAGCAGGCAAACAAAATTTTGACAAATTAGCAACATGGTAAAATCACCACCTCACAACAAACCCTAGAACTTTCACACTATTTTTCCAGGTTTGCTGATTCAGTTTTCCTCTGGGCTGTGTTTATACTATGGAGCATTTAAATATACTTAAAATTATAACAGAGCACATTATGGAGACTTTTTTTTTTTTTTTTAATAGTATATTCTGAAGCTTAAATAGAATTTAAAAAAAAAAAGAAAAAATGGAAAAGAATGTTAGTAAAAGTGTCATTTCTGCAGTCTATCCTGTAACAAGCCTTTAACCTTGATAAAGATCCATTGAGATTAACCTCTAGAGAAACTGGTATCATATGCAGCATCTTTAACCTCAGGTTAATGGGATAAATAATTGAGGCAAGTAAGCTGGGTAATGAGGTGAATTTTAACATTTTAATACAATAATCAGATCTAACCAATTTTCAAGTCTCTCTACAGACCTTGTCTATCCCGGGACTTGTTATTTTTAGCACAAAATGTACTCAGGAATGCAAATTACTGGTGTAAGACAAAAGGATAGGGCAGAAATAGAACACAGCATATATCTAATGTAGCTACAGAAAACGAATACCTGAAATCTGCAACTGCTCTTTTCACACCTGTGCCTACCAGAATTTATTGCATAAACAACATCTCTTCCAGACTACTGGATGAAAAATCCTAATTAATTCACCTGTATAATTCAGAGTATTTAATCTGTTTCCTGCCTACCAACATGAAGTTTAAGATAATGCTAAAAAACCCCAAACAAACAAACAAAATACCTCAGCATATTGTAGTTGTTTTCCTGATCACTGGTAAAAAAGGAAATAAGGATTTTCATTCTTTGAAAAACTTCTAAAAAAATTACAAAATCTAAAGCCCAAAGTTTCAATCTGCATGTTATTTCTTTTTCTCTTTTTTTTTTTTTTTTCCCCTACATCAGTGTTTCAGAACAAGCTCTATAAATAAACTACATTGCTCCAACAATGTAGTTACCTATTGAACCTCCAGAGTGGTCTAGGGTGAACAGGTTTCTGAAGCTTTGACAGCACACAACAACAAACCTTAATTTCTGCATCTTGATGAGGAGAGAACCATAGAGTCAGAAAACCATTAATCAGATCAGATACACTCTTAAAGACACCCTCATGCATTGAATTCAAGCATCACAATACTCAGAAGACTTTCAACCCAATCTCTTATCTCTTCTTTCTCCCTCACCCCCATCACAAGCTGGAACAAAAGCCATAATGCAAAAGGTTAAAAAATAAATCAAATAACAATTGAAGTCATAAATGTGACAGAACCAACCAAGTCTGCCTTTTACTACTTTTCTAAGAAGCCTTAGGGGGAAAATTGCTGGAGGCCTTCAGGACATGACAGTAAAAATAAGGCTGGTGTATTGCCTAAAGGAAGATAATAAGATTCTTTTTTTTTTTTTTTCCTTGACAGGGAAAGTCAGCTCGCTCTTCCCCTCATGTCAAATAAAGGAAAAAATAAACCAAACATTTTTATATTAATAACCAAAAAGAAAAATTCTTTACCCAGGAGTTTAGAATTTCCTGTTGATTCTTTTAATGGTAGGACAATAGAGCTGAACATCTGCACCCCTCTTAACTTAAAGAAAATGGGGTAAATTCAGCCTGTGGTAAACTGAATATGAATATTAAACAATAGCTGGAATTTATTCAGTACCCTTATTCTTATGGAACTTTTATTTGCAAATTTAATGTATGAAATCAATGAAATAATTTTGGAAGACAGAGACAATTAGGATGACAGGCTACTTACTGTACTGTTGTTATCTTGCACTTTCACCTTCTGAGACAAGAAATTTAATTCTATTTTACTCGTCTTTCATAGATATTCCAGATCCTACAAAAGATCTGTTCATAGACGGAGAAGCTGTGTAGGCTGTAGTACCTACCATCACATTACATGTCAACTTATTGCCACAATATCTCCCTGTCCAGTTCTAGTAGATCCCAAATTACTCTCCCTTTATGATTCAATGCCTGAACTGGAAGGACATGGGATGAAAACTGGCAGGCTGTGAAAAACAGCAATTTGTGAGTGACGAGAATTTTAATAAAGAAAAATGAAAATCAATATCAATGCTTTACTTTTTAATTGACTGCTGTGGAAAAGGTTTGGTAGCAATTGATTCTTCCACTTGTAGTGGTGTAACCTGGGTATTTAAATAATGCCTAATGGGATTCTTTCTTTCAAATAATATTTTTCCACGTACCTTTGTGTTGCACCACAGCCAGGCTGTGAAAGGTACTGAAAGACACAAATTAATTAATACCATTGTTTTGGGTTTTTTTTCTGAAAAGTTTCTATTCAACTCCCTAAAAACTTATTAATAATTTTGTTCTTCTTGGGAACCCAAGGGAAAAAGGGAAGCCTGATAATCAACAATTTAATTATATATTACTTATTCTATTAAGGTACAAGACCTCCTGTCTTTTTGAATATTGGATAAGAAAAAAACTTTGATTTGAGGAGTTGACGTCTAGTAAGATAGGTGTCCTTATTAACATCTTCCTACCCACTAGTTTCATTACTTATACAAAAGAAAAAAAAAAAAAAAAAGCTGGTCTTCTCTCCTATAAGCATTAATGAGTTCCTTGGGAATATCCTCGTTTATATCAAAAACACTACCTCAGTAAAGATAGTGAAATACTTTTTTAGCACTACCCTTAAACTGTTGATCAATTTGACTATGTCAGGCAAGCAGGCAGTTGTGAACTGCTGGTCCCCTTTGGAATTTGTCAAATGGAGCCTAGGTAAGCAAAAGAAAATCCCTGGGTTTTTTTCTCCTGGGAAAACTGGGTAAACCATACTGATATTTGTCTGCAGCAGCCTACTGTTACCTGTACATAGCAGGAGTGACAGTTCATGACAACAGAGTCATCCTGTTAACGTCAGGGAATATCCTTTGCCTCTGTCTGGAGTTTATAAATGTCTTTTTAGGGAAAATATTTTTCAGAACTCTTCTACTGCGGCCATAATTTTTCATTATGTGGTGAAAACTACTGCAGGGAGTCTGTTTTCTGTGGAGCACTTTCTGGCACAGCAGGAAGAACTGCCCACCATACTCCTCAGACTGCTGGCACCAAGCATCAGGCTATAAATATGTAGAGCTGCAGGAGGAAAAATAAAATACTACTCTTCCAAAAATCTGCTCACTGGAGCCATTCACGGAAGTTGCAAAAAAGAAATCATGTTCACAGGAGGTGTTCAAAGCAGGAACATTCATGGTACTTCGCTATGTCTTTGTCAGGCTGAATGAATCTGTTATGCCATGATATATAAACCTTTTTTCCCCTTCCCTCCTTTCTCTTTTCCCCTTTACCTATCCCATCTCCTGCCACCTCCTCCTGTCTCCCCTCTCTCTTTTTTTTTTCACATTTTCTTTTCCTCTTTTAGCAAAATCATATACAATCAGTTTTAATTGTATGTGACCCTTCTTAACAGTATTGACAACTAAAATATCTTCACTGAGTATCTATGCTTTCACTATGTTGAAGTGCATGAGTACAATTCCAAGGGATACTGAATAACACCTTTCACTCTAAAATCTTTTTGTTCTGAATTGCACCCTTCTGTACTAGTTATTATTTTGTTCTTTTATCTTTTAAGACACCAGTATCAGTATCTCAGTTTCTAAAAAATCATGTGAGTATCCTTCAGGTTCTTCAAAGTTCTGTTTCACATAGGCATAAATAGGTTAGTTAAGTATAAATTTTACTCGTAGGATCAGACCACACCACTTTTGTCCCGCCACCTCCCTTAATGGAGTTCTTAATAGGGTACTTCAGACAAGTAGCTGTAATTACATACTTGTCCTATTTTATATAAAATGGAGCAGTGTCTTGATTAACAAAGAAATCTCTGACTCAGAAAAATATAAATCAGATAAAAATCAGATTGAACTTTTTATGAATAAATTGAGTATTTGTTCTCTCTTATTGAGCAAGAAAATCTTAGAAAATAATTGCAGGCTTTCATTCAAAAGACCTGTTGAAATAACATGATAAAAAAAGATCTTGAACTACAAGGTATAGCATTTTTTAGGTGGTTACTTTGTGTTAACCAAAAGATATTTGACCAAATGAATTAGGAAGCATAAGACTTTATATTTTCTACAATTACTTTATCACCTTTTTGCCTTATGCATTGTTGTTGTTTAACGTCAGCCAGCAACTAAGCAGCACATAGCTGCTTCCTCACCTCCCCCTTCCCATAGTGAGATGAGGAAGAGAATCAAAGGAAAGTGCAAGAAAACTTGTGTATTGACATAAGAACAGTTTAATAATTGAAAATAAATTAAATTAAATACATATACTAATAATGTTAATAATGCTAACAATATTAATAATACTAACAATGCTAATAATACTGATATCACTCTTATCACAAGCAATGAGAAGCCAGTCCCTGAGCAGCAGAAGTCAGAGCCACAGGAAGCATGAGCCATACGCCGAGGGACCCAATAGGTTTTTAGTTCACCTTTCCAGAATTCAAGTGGGTAAATTGTGCTTCAGTGCTAACCTGTTTTGGTTTACTGTTCACTTAAGAGGATTTCTGTCACACTTGAAAAAAAAAAAAAAATTAATCATATGAATGTCATGCTTTTGCAATGCCAGTTTTCATGGCTTAAACTACGTATTTACTTCAATATTTTAACACTTGAAGAAAAGCAGTAAAGGACAGTTTAATTTGCAAATTAAATTAATGTTTTAAACATATAGTGTGATTCAGTCTAATAAACGTAGTAAAAAATAGTAACAGAAGAGACCTTCACCTGCATTTAGAGGATTACAAGCCATTCTGTTGTCAACTTCAGCATTGAAGAGCTCTTTCATTCACTGATAAGAACAGACATCTTAGTCAATATTAAATCTTGTGAATTGACCCAACTTGTTAAATGAGAAAGTACCCTAAATGTGAAAAATTACTTGAATAAGGTCAACAGCAGTTCTCATTATTTACTAGAAGCAAGGTATTTGACACTATGTACTTGAGAGACTGATTTTTTTTTTTTTTTCCTGCTGGTATTTACTTCTCAGCTTCACTTGATTTCATCATTGTGTCATTCAAGTTTTATTGCAATACTGATGAAAATAATGATGCCGAAACATATTATTTTTTGTCAATGTAACATTGATAAGGAAATTGTCTTTCTGTGTTTTGTAAATTGGTACAGAAAAGCAAGAAATGAAAGTGTTATTTCAAATAGAAAAGCAGCACTATTAGAGACCACAAATTCTTGTTTCAGAATCAGATCACTTCATCTTTGTATCTCAAAGAAAATTAAGAATACCTGAAACACAGGAGGCCTTCACTACCACTGCTAATACTACTACTACTACTTCTTTATTATTATTATTATTGTTGTTCTTGTTGTTATCTTTATACAAACATTCCAAAAGGCCTTTTGATTTTTGTTTTTATTTGGAGCCCTTTGGACTTCTATTGCTTCCTTATTAACTACTGGCAATTCATTTCTTAGAATTAGTGACTCCTATTTAGTTATTGAAAGTAAGTTTTTAAAATCACAGTCACAATGGTCTATTCTTCTATAAAGTTAAATTTTATAATAGAGTTTTTAGGTTGGAATTAAAAGCAGGGTTAGAACAAACAATTAAATCTTTTTGAGAACACTGTTTTATACATAGGCCAAATATATTTGAACTATACAGTTTAGTATCTTGTTTCTGCTATTTGCCTAAGACAGAAGAACATGTCTATCTGTATTGTTTTTCTCTGCAAAACTGAAATTTAAACACTAGTTCATTTATAGACTTCTACTGAATTTTTCTATACTTTAACTGGTGCAGGAGAGAAAAATAAAAAAAAACCCTAAGAAATAATATATGGCAAAATGCAAATAAGCAGAAGTATTAATCAATAAGTAAATTTCCTCAAACTTTTAATAGATGAACTTAAGTGATTTGGATACTAAAATCTTGGGATGCAAGAGGTTTATTTTAATTAAGTTCCAGGTGGAGGTTACTTCAGTTTTATGTATCATTATGTTCTTTGTGGGGTTTTTGTTTATGTTTTTGTTTTTGTTTTTGTTTTTGTTTTTGGTGTGGGACTGGTTAACTGTGGCAGATATTGACATCGTGAGGTTTTTTTAGGAGTTTATGTTAAATTTATCATCAGTCAGGTTTCCTACGATAATTTTATGGCCTATATTTTTAGTAGAGCATCCAACAGCAATAAAACATTTAAATGTTTTCCACAAGGAAGAACTCTAGTTTAAACTGGTTCATGGAGTGCATAATTTAATTGTATAACACTGATGACTTTAAAATGGGAAACAGAAACCTAGTTCTCCTACCATTTGGTCTTTATAAAACACTTGTTTGTAATTTAAATATTAATGTGTAGTAATATTTGCAAATGTTGCAGGATAACTTGTGTCTCCTTAATGAGACCAGTGTCACCCCTCTGGTCAAGACACTTGAGGAATTTATTGTGAACTTAAAAGTTCTCTTTCTGTCAAATCCACATGAAGGACTGCATGCCCATGTGAAGCAGATGGTTGATTTCAGAGAAGGAATAGGAAGACATTTTGGGGAGGAGATTCTTTCCATTAATTGTTCCTTCTGTTTTGTTTTGTTTTGTTTTGTTTTAAATTGCAATGTAAGGAAAAGACTGTAGCATGTACCAGCAAATTGTTTCCAGAATATAATTAAAACCTTGGCAATCATATCACCCATCCTTAAAAATTAGATTTTTCCTTTGAAGTTGTCAGAAGTTCTGAAGTGGAAAGCCATATGAATGTGAAAATTGTGTGGAAACTACAATGATTTATTTGTATGTTATACTGGAAATAAATATGTCTTTAATAAAATTTTCATGTCAAGTGCAGTCAGAGCCCCTCACTAGGTTGTTAGGGCCTTAACCAGAAAAAAAATCCCACCTGTAATGGGACTGTGTATGCTTATGCTATTGAATGCACTTGTTTCTTTGCTTTTGATCTCTAAACCAGCCTGCCCACCTCTAAAATTAGGCATAATGAGGAATTAGTGAGCTAAATCCTGAAACATGCTCACAAAGCCTTGGGCCTCTTTGGCCTTCAATGAAACTATACCACGGATGTTTCTTACAATGTAATAATATAGAAAATGGTGTTCTGCTTTAGCAGTAGCCATCAGGTGCTCTTTCCATACGCTTCAAAGCTTGGTTGCTGACACAAAAGGAAACTGTATGTATTTGTGTGAGTGTGAAGTCTATTGACTGCCTTCAGAACAAGAATGGTTATGTCTATATTGCAAAGCACTGTCTATCCGTAGAGCAGAACAGATAATGGCTGGTGCTGGGGGATTGACATCCAAGGGTTTCAGGAAGGGCTTTGTGTTGAATTTGCTTCCTGAACTGCTCTTCTTGTACCATGGATTGAGTGACCATTTGCAGCTATCTGTGCCACTGGGATACATCTTCCAATTTATCTTCATCTGAAACTATTTTTAGCTCAAGAATCTGCAATATTCCTTACACACATCACAGCTTAAAAATCTACACTTACTAAACTGGATTTTATTAGATACACTGCTTCATATAACACAAGAGGGTGGTATTCCCATCCCTCATGGTCTCTCTATGTCTGTTTATGTGTGTGTAGTTAAAGAAAATGGCTATATAATTCCAAGAGACCCTTACCATACATATGCTTTTCCAAGTGTTATTTCCAAATGCATTAACAAAAAAGTAGGCCTTATAACATAATGTATTAAATGCCTTTGCTGTTTGTATTTTTTTTTTCATTTCTTTTCCATTTTGACAATATGTTATGATTTTTCTTCAGAGGCTCAATATGTGCTGTATATTCATAAATAAAAGATGTTGTAAATGGGATACCAAGATGAAAATTATTATTATTATTGTTATATCAGTGAGGGTACTCAAGGAGTAATAAGGAATTCTAAGAGCACATAGTGTTCTAATACTTTGCATTATTATTTTTCTTTAATTGTACATTAACAATTGAAACATAAACATAAAAATTCTGGCAGCATACACCCAGGTAATGAGGTTCTATTTTAAAATTTATAATCAGTTTAAGTCCAATTTAAGTGTTTATTTATCAACTTAAACTATGTTTGATTAATTGTTGCAAACACAGAGCAATGAAGGCATCATGAATTAGCATTAAATTCTGAATTAAACTAGGTGATTTGCTCCACTGTGCCACTTAACTCTTGTAAAGCTATTCATGGGCTTGCTTAGGCTTGTTAGTTTGAATACTTTCTAGAAACCTCATAAGGAAATAAAAAAATCCAAATCTTTTCTCCCCATGATGGCAGGCAAATACTGAAGATAACATGCATCTTCTGACATACCAGGGAATACATTTGTTAGTTTCTTAAGCAGTCTGAAAAATCCCAGAGCACAAAGCAATTATTTGAATGGATGCTATTGTTTACTAAAGCTACTATAAAGTACATAGAAGTTATAGACTTCAGTCAGATCAATTAAGTAAAATCTAACCTCTTTTTTTTTTTCTTCAAATAACTGCAATGGAAGCACTAAAAGAAAAGATAAATTTAAAACCCTCTGGAAGCGCACACATATCAGTTCAGGTAATTACAGAGCAAGAAGTCAAAGCCCAACTGAACAAGTTACTGAATAGATTATTTTTGTACAAAATTAAAATGGCTATCACTGTGTTTCTATGGGGTATTGTCAGTGTTTATGTCATGGACCTATACAGTTAAGAATTTCTTGATAAAAGACACTGTACCTAGTCTTAAGTAAGCCAGTGGGCTTATGAACACATAGGCATTTCATAATACAACTATAATGCTGTCAAGAGTGTTACATGACACTTGTGAATATTCCCACTAAATTATAATTCACACATTCTCAGTGAGGAGAAAAGGTGAGATCAGATATGGCTTTTAATCTATGATGAAAAACCTAAATCAAATGCAGTGTTTTGTCAGAAAACAGAGAAATCTCAATGAGAAATTAGGCTTCATTTTTCAGCATAAGAACTGGGAATAAAGTTACTGAAAAAAATGGAGGAATTTTTGCTGATTTCATTAGTCAAGAAAGTTGTCTTTTAGGAAGACACAAGATACTGTTTTTTTATGAATCTAAACTGTATGTTGGATGAATACAGGGGTAAGCTGTCATACATAAAAATTAGGAACTGAAGATGAAGGTGTTGCTATTATGAACTCCTGAGTCCCCTTAAAGATATGTAGGATCAGCAGGGCAAGTAACCGTGGAGTCTTGGTTCGTGCTGAAAGAAGCTCCTGCACTTAAGGAAACTACAGTACAGATGCAAAGTACCTGTATTAATGCCTGTCTTTTGCCAATAAGCGCACTAGCAGAACCTCTTGTCATGATGATCCCTGATGATTATTAACCTCACACAAATGTCTGGGTATAGAAGCTGTGATATGCAATACAAGGCAGTGGTTGAAACATACTATCAAGTAATATGCTCAACATATTAAGAAACAACAAAATGTAGTGATTTTATTTAGTTCTGTCTGAATCTCAGACACTGACTATTCCTTTTGCCAAAAGTGGTAAAAAAAAAAAAAAAGGAATTTTGATAAGAGTTAGAGTCCTTAAGTTAAAATTCCTCACCTAAAAGACTTCTTCAAGTAATCCTGTGGAAGGCACCAATTGAAATGACAGGGATTGACTGATTTAATTCAAAAGGTGCACTGTACTGAACTTCCTGGATATGTCTAGAAAGAAAATATTTGCCAAGGCAATTGCATTAGTGTTTAAATGCAAACATTCAATAAAAAGAACCATTATTGCTACTAGAAGATATACTACTGAAGCAATTACATTGTAATGGAATGCATTTATACTGTAAATATGAAGTTAACAAATTTTAATATATTCCTGTTACTTGCCTTGTCTGGGAGGATCTCCCATAAATATCTGCAAAGCCACACCATTTATCTGCTTGAAATCCCGCTTGAAATTTGTTCTTTCACAAAAAACCTGATTCTTCAGAATAGCTACTGTTCTGCTGCTGAATGTGCTGACCCGCAAGCAGACCTCTGTTATTGCCTGGTGACTTTCCAGCTGTTTGCTCTCCACATGTCTTTATCACCTTGCTGAACTTAAATGAGAATTTGCATTATCTTTGCTAGGGGTAGATTTTTCTTCAGCTTCTGTACCACATCAACCACAGTTGTTTTAAGTATTTACTTTCTGGTTTACAGGGTTAATCAGCTAGTGCCAAGAGAAATGTGAAAGACAGATAAGAAAAAAAAAGCTTCTTGTTGACTGACTTAAAATTTTTCTTCAGAGGTCTGCTTCTTCAGTGGAAATATGTTATGAATCTGCAAATCAAAAAAGGTTGAAACCCACTGATCTAGCAAAATGTTATTCTATTCAATGACTTTGATTCATAGTCTGCAAGATGGGGAAGCAGCATGTGAACAGACTTGGTGAAGGATAGCTTTATACTGTATGCATCAAACGCATATATGAGATGCTCAACTACACTGAGTCATAGCTGATGTATGACCTTTTCAAAGTGGAAGCCCATTTCCTAGGCATCCTAACTGATTGACACTAAACTAATAGTAGGAACAGTCTTTGTTCCTTCATCCTTATATGGTGAGGTATCAATACTCGCTGGAAATTAAAAAGCATATCTTTATTCACATGGAGATTTTGAGGATAAACAGAACATAAAAATTATCTAAGATATGTATATTTCTATGTTCTACATGGAAGTTTCATGAAAACTTGAATATGGAAAGGTCCAAATATCAAGCAAACAAGACACATTTTCTTTTTTTTTTTTTTTAAACTGGCCCCTGCTATCCCTTCAAATCTGGGAAACTTGACTGTATTATACCATTTTAAGAAGACTAACATACAAATATACTAGAAAGGTCTTGTTATTTTATAATCCCCAGAAAATGGGCAATTCTGAATTATGGATTCATGTGATGCAATTTTGCTTACATTCCTTGCACTAACACTATCAGTTGCAAAAAGAGTGTTACCCTTTTTGCCATTGTTCAGTTTTCTGAGCAGTTTTTTTCCACAAATAACTTTATCTGCTGGGTCAGATGAGTGTTAGTTCTAGCTCTAGGAAGAATACAAGACCAGAACAGTGTATATATAGGCTTGAACTATGCCAGAACTAGAGTCTGATAAAGCAATTAGGTAATGTGTTAAAATAAATTATTTTTTATATAAGTAGTCATTAATACTTCAGAGCTTCTTTGTTATGCAGAACAACTCATGAGTTATACCTCTTCTTTTCTTGGTTGTGTATGTAGGTTTACACTTATATGGCATTTACCTCCCTTTCTTCATATCAAAGAAAGCAAAAAGGAAGCTCCAGTCATTCTTTGCCCATGACCATTTAGAAGAAAGTAACTGTCATCATTGTGACATACTTGATCCACTCTCAACTCTTGCAACATTTGGGACAATTTGAAGAAGGTGCAGAAGCTAAAAGTATAGTATTGGGTTCACTGAAGGGTTAGATGCTGTTATCTTTAGTAAACAGTTGCCAAATCTCCCTAAAACAATCACAAATTATTGCAGCTCTGCTGCACATTAGCTGAATCTGCCATATGGCAGTACTGTGGAAATGATCCAGACATACTAATGAGTTATTTCTTTTTTTAGCTTCCTCCTTACCCTAATAAAACATGTTTATTTGTTATATTCACTGTTTTTTGTTGTTATATAAATATATTGGAAAAAACCTAATGTGTTTTATGAATTATGTCTGCTATAAAGCAGAGGATCTGTTAGTAACTGAAGCAGCATGAAAAGTTAACTTTAATTTCTATTGGGATTTCTGACTCGGATCTCTTACAAGTCTGAGATATCTCCAACACTAGACTACAGCATAATTCTTATTCACCTCTTTCCAGTACATAATATATTTTTTCTTTATTTTTTATAATCATTAGCATATCTCTCCCTTGGTGTCTTAGAATCATGTGCCTTTAATGTGAAGAGACTCCAGGAGGTGAAAAGTTTCCTTCTTTCATCACTTAGCACTGTTGAGCATGATGTTATGCCCAGTGGGTTCTTCTTCATTTGTTTGTTTCAGGCACACAGTCAGATAAACCTTTTAAACATCCGAGTGATGCTTCTAGCTGTTCGACCACACATAGGAATGCTTTTGGAAGTTGTCTGGAAATTAAAATCCATTGCTTGGATTACCCAACTAAAGACATTTCTTAGAATATAAAGAAAAAAAGTAGCTGTCTTACTTAGACAAGTGTGGTAGGTTGATCCTGTCTGGACACAATGGGCCCACCAAAACTGCTTTATCTTTCCCCTCCTCAGCTGGACAAGGGAGAGAAAATACAGTGAAAAGTCTGTGGGTTGAGATAAGGACAGAGAGCGATCATTCACCATTTACTATCACAGGCAAAACAGACTCAACTTAGGAAAATTAGTTTCATTTATTAACAAAATCAGCGTAGAGAGAACTAAAACCAAATCTTGTAACACCTTTCCCCCATCCCTCCCTTCTTTCCCTGGCTTAACTTCACTTCTGCTTTTCTCTACCTCCTATCCACCAGTGGCACATGTGGACAGGGAACGGGGACAGTTCTCCACAAATTTCTTCAACATAAGTCCTTCCCACGGGCTACAGTTCTTCATGAACTGCTCCAGCATGCATACTCTCCATGGTGTACAGTCCTTCAGCAGCAGCCTGCTCCAGCATGTGTCCCCCACAGGGTCATAAGTTCTGCCAGCAAACCTGCTTCATCCTGAGCTCCTCTCCCCAAAGGGGCACAGGTCCTGGCAGGAGCCTGCTCCAGTGTGGGCTGCCCATGGGGTCACAGCCTCCTTCGGGCATCCCCCTGCTCCAGTGTGGGGTCCTCCCCAGGCTGCATGTGGGTCTCTTCTCCAGCATGACCCTCTATGGCTGCAGAGACACAGCTGGCCTCACCATGGGCTGCATCACGGGCTGCAAGGGAATCTCTGCTCTGGCACCTGGAGCACTTCCTCCCCTTTCTTCTCCAGTGACCTTGGTGTCTGCAGTACTGTTCTCTCACATGTCTCTCTCTCTCTAGCTGCAAGTTACCTTCCATGTTTTTTTTCCCTCTTTTCTTAAATATGTTATCCCAGAGACACTGCCACTGTCTCTGATGGGCTCAGCCCTGGCCAGCAGCAGAGCTGTCTTACCCGTCTGGCATTGGCTCTTTCAGATGCAGGGGAAGGTTCTGGCACCTTCTCACAGAAGCCAGTCCTGTAGCCCTCCCACTACCAAAACCTTGCCATGCAAACCCAATACATCATGTTAGTGCCTTATGGGCTTTTTTAGGTTTTGGGGGTTTTTTGGTGGTTAAGGGAACTTTGAACTTCCACTGAACTTAAACGATTTAAATACAGTCTATTTAATGTCTTTTTTCTTGTCCATTTATAAGCTGATCAGTCAATTAAAAAAATAAAAAAATTACTTATATACACAGTGTTTTAAACATAAATCAGTGAATATGCTCAGTTAAAGGAAAAATCCAGCACACGTAATATTTCAGGCTTTTATTTTTTGGGGTTTTTTTGCGTTTGTTTTTTTTTTAGTAAAATGGACAGCAAACCAGTTCTCTCTCTGTTTCTCCATGTCAAGCTTTCAGCTGGAGTATTATATTACAGATAAGGCTATTTGCGATAATTCTGATCTCAGTGATGTAATAAAACTAGGAAAGTAACACTATTGCTGACACTTTCTGATCTCGCATAAAATTCTTTATTTGAGACCAAGGTGTCCTGCACTTGAAAAAACTTGTCAGTGTGTGCTGAAACACACTGCAAAATGTTCCATTCTTTTGCCTTTTAAAATTAATGTTCTTCGGGTCAACTAAATAGCTAAGTAAGTAAGTAACTAGCTAAATTCTTTCAGCTAATGCTGTTTGTAAAAGTACCAGCTTGATACATTCAAATTCACTTGATACTTCAAATATCCTTTTAAGATAGACATGTATGAACTTCCTTTTTTTCCTCTAATGTGGGCAGTTATATTGGGCATTTAAATTAGCATTTTAAACCTGAAACACTATGATTTGAAGGGTGTGAGGGTAAACAATGCTACAAATTAAATGTCAAGGATAAATTTGATAATGTGTCCCAAAATAAGATGTATTCACATAAAAATTACGGTGGTTCAGTATTATTCATTTTTACATAGGTCGTCTGACCCAAAATACACTGAAGTCAGTAAAAAGCTTCGTAGTTGTCGTGGTTTAACTCCGGC
>NW_010244274.1:0-52150 GCF_000690775.1 Eurypyga helias
AGCCCCGTCCTCGGTTTGGAGCCCTGGCTCGTTAGGCGCGATTAAAACTTTCACCTGTTTTGGGTTTAAACACGCGGAGTTCGGGTTGCTGGTAGCCCGTCGCATTTTCGGGTTGGGCATCCTGTTTGCATCTCCATGGCAAACTCAGAGAGGGCTGAAAAAAAGGAGGAGACACCCGCTGGGAGTCGATTAAGGAGAACAGAGGCTGTGATGCCCTCGGCTGTGAGGGACGGGGGAGGTGTGTGCCTGATCTGCTAGCCCTGGCTCCAGGACCTTGGCACTTTTAAAGTCTTTCACCAGTTTTTGTTGCCCCTGTGTGACTGCGCAAGCAGCTAATTTCGGTTTTCAGTGTGAAAAATGCACTTCTAGTAATTGGAAAAGAAAAAAATCAAAACCCTAAACTTGTATGCTTATGCTGTTTCACGCCTAATTTTCTGCATTTGCTTTAGCAAAATTTGAAGTAAGCCCAAATACAGGCCTGCTTCCATGGCAAAAGGGAATCGGCGTGTGGCTCCATCTGCCTGTTCTCCTGAAGCAGCTGTACCTCCTCAGGTTAAACGTGGCTGCCGCCAGCAGAGCCCGTGTAGGCTGGCGCGCGGCCGCGCCCTAGCAGGTGTCGATGGTGAACACGTGTGGTGTGAGCAGGGCCGCAGCGCGGGTGGGCATCGCCGCTGAGGGAGCGTCCTTGCTGGGGGTTGGCAGCGAGCAGGTGAGAAAAGGGGTTCGCCCAGGCTACAGCGGGCCTCTGCTTCTTTCGTGTCCAGGAGCCGTCCCTGCGTAAGCCACAGCTCTGCCCACGGAAGGGCATGAACTGGCATAATGATGGTTATGTGTGAGTCGAAGTTAGCTTTTCTTCCTTTGGTTGGTGTGCTTCCAGTGGCTCCTTTCCAACACCAAGGATGCTGGAACACACATTTGTGTTCTTTCTTTACAAAACACTAAGGTATTGGACGCATCAGTTGCTAAATCCACAAGGACAACAGGAGTTTCTGTCCTGGCGTTTCTCTGAGGACTACTGTACTGCCAAAATCTGTTTTCTTAGGAAGATGACTGAATTCTTTACTTTATGGTTCATGTGAATGTTAGTCCTTGATTAGTTTGCAGAGGATGCTAATATCCTGTCCTTCTCTTTCTTCCTAAAAGGCCAAATGTAACTTCTCCAATCTCAAAAATCCGTTTTTTTGCAAGTGATCTTTAAGTTGGCTGCACAATAGCCTGCTTGTTTCAGCTTTCGCTCATTTGAAAGTCCAAGTTTCCTCTTATGCTTAATGTCAGAGGCTCCAAAGAGCTTAAATCAGCAGCAGCTGTATTTGTAAACCCTAATATAAAGCTAAGGTTTCACGTTCTATTTCTTGTGTTTGTTTGGGTTTTTTTAATAGAGAAAATGTGATACTCTCTCAAATCGTTATTCTCAGAAGGAAATCTGGTGAAACTGTAAATAGATATTTAATGGTACTGTGTTGCTCTCTGTGCACATTAGGTACAGAATGCTATTAAGTAAACTAAAATGGACTTATAAAATTTTTTTTAAAAATCCCTCTGTGTATGTATGTGGGCCTCTTGAGTACAGATTATACTTGCATGTACTTAAATGAACAGTTTGTTAACCAGGAAGTTGACATTTGACTATTTTGTAGACAAAACCAAACAATCTATTTTGGATTTATACAAAATGCTTAGTTTTAGTTGTAGATTGTTATCTAAACATCAGAAATAGTCTAATCAGCTCCTGAATTTGTAATTTGGTAACACTGAAGTTTTTAGTGTAGAACATTTGTGCTGGATAACCCAAAGACTATGGTGAACTCCATATTAAATAGAAATAATTTATATGCCATAAACAGAGTTCTGTGGCCCATGTTTGATGGTAGCATTAAAAATCAAGACAGTGTTCCATCTGTGAAAATGTTGTGGAATTGGCTATCTCCTTGGCATTAGGAAGGTGACTGAAAAATATCTGAATACCTAAAATTCTTAAAATACTTGAAAGCACTGGAAGCAGCTGCTGTATTACCTGTAACTGTAGTTGCAAATCTTAAAAGGATGCATGTGTGTGGTCTTTTTACCTGGTTCCATTCAAAGCCTGTGATGAGCCAACAAAATCTTTCTGATAGCATCACTCAGGAAAAAAAAAAAGAAAAAAAGTCCATTTGCTCGAGAGGAACGTTTTAGAGATGCACCTTTTGGAAGTTAAAAGCGACCTTAAAACCTTTTCCCTAAGGAGAGAGGATACCTTTGAGCTCTCTAAGTGACTCTTTCTCATCAGGTGGTTCTACTCTTCCCCAGAGCTCCTCCCATCTCTTTTTTTCTGGTTTTCTGAGCTGTGAATAAACGGTGTAGATCCTTACCCCACTGGGCTCGGGCAGAGCGCTGCTGACCATCCAGTAGTTCTGGGTGAGGGTACAGCTGTGCGTACATACAGAAATCATTTGTGTGGTGTTAGGAGTACTTGGAGATGAAATCAAGTGGTGCTGTGTGGTGTAAGACTGTTGTACTCCTGTCTTTACACTTTAGTAGATGGATGAAAGGAAAAGGTAACCTATGACAGAATTAATGGGAAGTGGTTATACTGCATTAAAAAAGAAACCGCATTGGAACAGGATATTGGTGCGAACGGACCATGAGTGTCGAGAGAGATGCCATTAAAATTGCTTGAAGACCACATAATATTATAGAACTGCTTTCAAAAGCTCTGTGAGATGTAGTTCTATGAAAAAACAAGATACATGTGTGGTATGCTTGTAATATATGTATATAGCAGGATTAAATATGAGTAGATGGAAGTCTGGTTGTGGGAAGGGTAGCTCTTCTCAAAAGTTTCATTGTAGATCAAGGGGTGCATCTGTGGGTGAGGCTTCTTAGTGCTGCAGCCCTTCAGAGGGAGGCAGTCCTTGCCCGACTGCATTTGTACTCTAAATAGACAAAGGATGGGAGGACAAAACTGAAGAATGTAAATATTTAAGAATGCTTAGATTAGTATTGCAGGCTTTTAAAAAAATTAAGAAAAAAAAATCTGGCATTGCAATTAACAACTTGATTCCCACTTGTAGTTCCTAGCCATCAGACCAAGCTGCAAAAGGGTCAGGAAACAGTCTGCAGGCCCCTGGGCAGCTGGTGTTCTGCATTGCCAAGGGTGGGGCCTGTTGTGTCAGCTGAGCCTTTTTTGTTGTTTTGTTTTAAATACAGCTTTCTGCCTGCCTGCTCCTCTGAGGTGACAATTTGTGTAGAAGTACGTGCAGGATGCACTTGCGTGCTTACTGCTCTGGGGGCCGGTCCCCTGAAGCTGAGGGTGCTGATGGCGAGCCGGTGGTGGAGCAGGCCGAAGTGCTGTGTGTGCTGGCCAAGCACAGAACAGAAAAAGGCAGTGGCTGCCCTCAAATCGCTTGGATTCCAAGAGGAAAACGAGCACATGAATACAAGCAGATGAGTATGTCCCAAGGCACAGCTTAGCTTTTTCCAGAGTTGTGCTTTGGACAGTCTGGCTCCCTCTAACTAAGTTCCATTTAGCTGGATGGTCTCATGAATGAGTAAGACTTCCAGCCGCAGAGAACCCTAATAGGAATTACACTCTCAGGTGACCTCAGATCATAGAATCATAGAATGGTTAGGGTTGGAAGGGACCTTAAAGATCATCTAGTTCCAACCCCCCTGCCATGGGCAGGGACACCTTCCACTAGACCAGGTTGCTCAAAGCAAGATGCAAGATATGTAAGTTTATATCCATCAATAATGTTAACTCATCCCTTGATGCTGCTTTCATGTTTTCTCATGTGAAGTGGGCCATCTTCATGAGCTGTAGTAATTCCCTGCTGAAAACTCCTCATGGATTTAAGCATTATCAAAGCGCTACATTGCTTTGAGTGGTCCTTAAGTAACTGCATCATCGCATCCTCCATGCTAGGCCTGCCCAGCCTGCTCGTTCTCCGGCAACTCCTGGGGGTTTCAGGGCCACTGAAATCTCCAGGGTGAGATCACACATAGAGTGAAATTAAGGACACTTTCTGAGAGGTGCTTTGGATGAGTTGCTCAGCTGTCCTTTTTCTTGCAGTGAGATGCATCTTGCCCAAGAGCACAGACATGCACCTGCGTATAACGTCTTGGGTGGTTTCTCGGCAAGGATTGGAGAGGGTAGAGGAGGTGCAATAAACAGTTGATAGCACTTATCCTGCATGCCTGCAAGCTGCTGTGTTCCCTTTATTGTTGGTACACTGCAATAGTGAATGCTAGCAGACATGACATGGGTTTCATACATCAGGAATGTATAAACACAGTGTTTGTAAAAACATGCGATCGAGATTGCCATCTGTACAGGTGAGGTTCTTGTCTCTGAGAAGTATGAATGAGCACATAACTTGGACTATCAAAAGCATCAATTCTTGAAACAATTTAGTAACGTTGAGGTGTGTTTTACTGTAGTCTTCTCATCTCTCAGACAGTAGTTGTAAATAAACAGGAACATTGCTGAAGTACTTTTTTTTTCCCCAGCCTGACTGTGATTGATTGGCGGGGAGAGACAGAGAGAGACAAATGCCAATACCCCCATCCCTCCCTCCACCCCCATCACACTACTGGCTTTTTTTTGTCCCAAAAGTGTATGAGTAATCTAATAATTAATGAAATTATAATACATACTGTGTTGTAATACAGACTGTAATTTAATATTGTCAGTCTTGGTGTCTTTTGTGGTACTTCTGTGAGGTTTCTGAAAGTACAAGTGTAACAAATGACACGTTCCTCTAAATACTTGACTATTTTTCTGCTTCTGAAATGGCTGTGTTTTTTGGCTTTTGGTTTTGTTTTTTTTTTAATCCACTATTTCAAGTTATGCTATATGTTAAAAATTACGGTGTGCTGAGGATTGTCTGTTTCACAAGGCATTTGCTTAAATACTTTTGATCAGTAGATTAACAGCTCAGTGTCTAGGACATGGCTGGCCTGCTGGCACTCTTCTGCCACCATTTCTGGTCATTGATTGTGTTTAAAGGAGTACTGTTAAGATTGTTCAAAATGAAAATCTATGCTGCAGTACCTTGAAAGTGGCTCCAAATTACAGGTTCAGCAATTCTGAACTTTCCTGTAACTTTAAATAGCCGCTTCAGATCTCTGCCAGAGTTTGAAAACACTTCAACTTGTCATTTGGCATATCTTTACATTGAGAGAAAGGATTTTTGTATTTTTTGAGAAACCCGTGGAAATAAATTACGTTTCCCTAAGTTAATAAATGCTAAACTGAGCTTTGCTGACATCTCCTTTGGTTTGCCTGAACAATCTTGACAAGATGTTGCTGTGCTTGAGGAAATATGTCTTTGCCATGTACGTAATGCACAGAAATGTGGAAGGAGTAGTTACATGGAGAGTAAAGCTCTGTGAAGTGCAACAGCAGAATGACAAGAAATCCTTCCCCCCACCCACCATTATCTCTAACTAGTGTTTCTTGGCAGCTGCAGGGATTTTTCCTCAGATAAATGTCTAAAATTACAGCACACCCCCCACCCCTTCATTTCTGTGGAGATGGAGGGAGAATGCATTTAGCATGGGAGCACATGGCCTGCTACTGGAAGGTCAAAGTGAGTCTGTCCAAATACATTGGGGCTGGACTACTGGTAAAGTGAAGCTCTTTTGCTAAAAAGCTTTTTTTTAAGGAGAAAGTGTTGCTTATGGTTTTTTGCACGTTTACTAAATGGAATTTAGGGACTGGCTGTGCTGCAGGTCCCCTGTTTGGCTGCCTAGCCTTCATCACCAACTCCTGACTTCTGTTTTTAGGGCTGGTTTTGTGCTTTCTTCAGTGGTACTTAGCAGATGCTACCTTGCAAAAGCAATTACTTCATGTTCTGTCATATTCTTTGCAACGTCATCTCTTTTCTTTGGTTACTTTTGGGAGTTGTGCTTTGCCTTCAGGAAACATTAGACAACTGTGGCCTGGTTTTGCCCATGAGGGTGGACTCCTTGTTCTCTTCTCAGCTCCTTCCCACCCATCTGTGCTGCCTGGCTCCTGGCATGTAAGACCATAGTTAGGATCCCTCACCTCATTCCCTGTTTTCCTCAGGTGCTAATGTGTTAGGGCTCAGGTGTGTGCCCTGGCTGGGACTCCCAGGCACATCTGCATTACAGGAGATATTTACAAAACGGCCTTCTGCCAGACCTGCTCTTGGTGTTGTTTTGCATTGCTGGAAACATCCTCTCTTCTCTCACCTGGGTGGCAGTTTTCAAGTCTTTTCTACTCTCCTGCTTGCGTTTTTTAATTTAGCTCTTGACTTTGAGGAGAGCTGGCTAGCTTTCTCCAGTGTCCCCGAGTGTGAACAACATGGTGGCTTCATGTGTGATCTCTCAGCGAGTCGCTGCAGGCCTCCAGGGAAAGGGAAACCTGTTGGTGAGGCCAAATTTGGATGTGGCTCACATAAATCCTAGAATGGTTTGGGTTGGAAGGGGCCTTAAAGATCATCCAGTTCCAACCCCCCTGCCATGGGCAGGGACACCTTCCACTAGACCAGGTTGCTCAAAGCCTCATCCAGCCTGGCCTTGAACACTTCCAGGGATGGGGCATCCACAGCTTCTCTGGGCAACCTGTGCCAGTGCTTCACCACCACCACTGTGAAAATTTTTTCCTGATATCCCATCTAAATCTCCCCGCTTTCAATTTAAAGCCATTACCCCTTGTCCTGTCACTACAAGCCCTTGTAAAAAGTCCCCCTCCAGCAGGTATCTAGGATGTCTCTGTTACCCTCTTGTGCTGTCTGGTGGGAAATGAGCAACGACGGTGGGACCCCCGTTGCTTTGGATGGTGCTGTCTGTTTCATCTGGCCTTCTGTGGGTCATGGCTGCCCTGGTTTTGGCTGTAGAACCTCAGCTCCTTAGTTGATAGAGCTGCTGTCCCCTCTTGGCAGTATGTAGGGCAAATTACAGGCTGAGAGAGGGAAACACCCCCAGCCGGGCTGGAGCACTGAGCCTCTGCCAGCCTGTGCAACCCAGGCTTGGGACAGTCAGGCATTTTTGGCAAAGGTTTTTGCCATTTTAGCAGATATAGTTTGTGTAACTTAATGGTTTTTGCTTACTCTGAGAACACGACATCAGTGGGTTTTAGGTTAGCTGCTCTGAGAGATCAAGTTTTGCTCAGTGCATAGAGCTCAAAAACAAATGAGAGTACTTGGAGTGGTGCATATTCTGGGTTGCTCTTGTGAGATGGGTCATTATGAGCTATTTTCAAGGGGGGGGGGGAACCACAACCAAAACATGAAAGATGCATATCATAAAGATTCTTGATTGCATTCATTTGTTTGAAACTGGTGAGTAAATACATATGTGTATATAGGTCTTTGATGTGTATAGTCTTTGAGTTGTGACGTGTAGCTCTGTACTTCAGGGAGGCACAGAAGAAACTTCTGCAACTTTGTGGGAAAATACATAACAATACATTTTATGTTGCTGCTATCTTTTGCTCCAGATCTTGCAGTGGGTAAAAATATACCTGTGTGAGAATACTCCACATATGCAATTTGGATTATTTAGAAGTTTGTGTTATAAGGAAAGTTTGTTTTGAAAATTCTGAAATTACTGTAGTGTTGTTACAGAAGGAAACCCTTTTTTTCCAAGTCATGTAAAATTTGTTACAACTCTGAATAGACAGTTTTTTTAAAAAATTTGAGCAGTGTGATTGAAGACATCTGATCTTATTCTTCCCGACTTCTCGCCCTCTTCTTGTTCTTTTCAGGAAATGCCATTGCCATTTAGGGTGCTGGATTTAGACGTGTTGTACATATGTCCACTAAGAATAGCATTGCAGTTTGAAAGTAGTCATGTATTCAGGCTTCTCCAGCAGTGTCTTGTCATGCCGTATGGTTTACCCAAAGCCTACACTTAACCAGTGTGGGCTGGCAACATGAGTCACTTAGCAAAGTCTGTCTCCTTTTAGGCTGTGCTGTGAGAGTTTTAACCTGCGAGGGTCTGCCTCTCAGAGAGCTTTTGTCAGGTTTCCCTGACACTGACTGGGGGAGATGCTGCTTCCAGCTCCTGCCTTGGAGTTAAGTTATAAGCCTATGCTAATTAGACTTTCTTTAGAGTTGTCAACTTTAGGGCAGCGCACTTAAAAATAATTGATTCAAATCTGCCTGCCTTGAGTCCAACCATTGTGGCTCTCTAGTTATACTGTGGCACTTGAAAGTAAACCAGGCCAAAATTAACATGCCTGTATCCAGCTATTCTTGAAGATGAAAACCATGTTGGCTTGTAGACAGTCACTGGTTTAAGCTGCCCTGAGGCAGATACTAGAAACAATATGCCTGGCACTGAGTTACAGTGGCAGTGGCATGTTTGAATTAAAAAATAAATAACCCAACAAATAATAAACAGGTCTTTCAACTCAGTTTGAGTTTAAGGATATTTCCAGTCAAATGCATCAAATCTTGAGTAGTTCAGTAATAAGGGAAGGCAACTTTTGTATAAATGCCAGCAGTGCCATTGGTATCACAGGTACCTTTCATCCTTTCCACCAGCACACTAGAAGCTCGCAGTGATTAACTGTCTGGCAACTTGTCATCTTTTTGGAAAATATAAATGCCTGAATCTTTTTTTGGCTCTATTAAGAGAAGTGCTTCCGATGGGGGATGCTGTGCCTCTCTCCAACTGAATGTCAAACCTGGTAATATTAAACTGTATCTTTGTATGGCTCAGCGGCATTTCAGACCTCTTAGATACCAGGAGCAGAGCAGGATGTGCACTGCAGCCCTGGAAGTTCTTCTGGTTTATTCTTATCCAAAATCATCCTTTTGCAATATTTTTGTCTGCCAGTTTGTAGCGATGGGGGATGCTGTGCCTCTCTCCAACTGAATGTCAAACCTGGTAATATTAAACTGTATCTTTGTATGGCTCAGCGGCATTTCAGACCTCTTAGATACCAGGAGCAGAGCAGGATGTGCACTGCAGCCCTGGAAGTTCTTCTGGTTTATTCTTATCCAAAATCATCCTTTTGCAATATTTTTGTCTGCCAGTTTGTAGGGATGAAATGACTCAGACATTTTAGCTGTAACACACGTTAAGAAACCGCATATATTGTGTGTGTAATAACAGGCAACTTGTTACTCATTAGAAAGAGAATATGATTGGTTTATAGGTGATTTCCCTGTTGGAAGCATAAACCAGTTTGCCAAAACAGATCGTTACAAAGGAATTGAAAGTAAGTCCTCCATTGGAGTTACAAATTTGTAAGCCATTCATAATGAAAATAGGGTTAGATTTATTTGCAGTGGGTGAATGTCACCTCTAAAGCATAACCCTGGTTTCTTGTCTACTTTTACTAAAGCAATTCTTTCTTGCACAAAACCAATGAGAAGACAGGGCGGGGAACAGGAAAAAATAATATTGTAGTACGTGACCCATGCGAATAAATTCATTTATTAATGGGTTCACAAAGCCTGATGGTTCTCGGGGGTTCCAGTTAACGGGAAGACACACCCCCCAAAATGTTCGATGAAGACACCGCGATAAGTGGGACTGACAAATGGCAACAGAAGGGCGCAAAGGGAAGACAAAAACAAGACATTGTGGCTGCATAGGTTGGTCATTGCACAATTTAAATGAACTTCAAGTGAAAAGCCCCTCACACCAGTACTGTTCAATAAAACTCTAGGCTCTTCTCCTCGTCATCGTCATCCTGAGGCCTTGTGAGAGCTGATGCAGCAATTTGTTTTGCATTATATTTGCTCAAACAATTGTTTTAAAACCATCCTATTTAATTCTTAGTCACTTGGAGTTTCCACTGTGGAAAGAGCTGTAAGGGATCCCTGCCATCGCAGTGAGATCCTCTGCGTCTGTGTGAGCAGGGGAGGAGGGAGGCTTGGCGAGGCAGCGCGATACGCAGCAGCTTACAAGTTGGTACAGGAAGGCCTTTTTGGGGCTTGTAGCTCTCAGCTGCCTGTGATGGGGGTGCTCCAGCCCTGTAATGAGCTCCTGAAAATTTCTGAAGGGTGGAGCATGATTTATGTTGGGGAGCTGGCTGATGGACTGGTCCTGCTAACCGCTTCATGCGGACGCGGCGGATTGTTGGGGGGTAGTCGAAAAGACCCGTAATATAGCTGCTTTCTCCCAGAAAGTGATTGCTGTTTTCAGAGCTGGCTGGGTGAGGGAGTTGGAAGCAGGGAGCTTATTGTCAGATCTTGTTGGAGGTTGCCCTTGGCCTGATTTCTTACTGGCAAATGTTGACTTGTCTCAGGCTGCTGTTGAACCCGTGCCTTTGCAAACAGGAGAGGCCGAAGAACCTGTCCGCTGCAGAGGGGCAGTGAGAGGCAAACGGCTGGATAGCTGCCACGTACGGCTTGTGTAACCCCTTGCCTTCCGCGGGGAGCTCGTGCTAACTGTAACATCCCGTTTTTTCTGATGTAAACAGGCCAGTATAAAACTACATTTAAACAGCGGGGGGAGTATAGGCTGGTTGTCTTTTGCGCACAAGACGCGCCGCTCTGTGGAACTGATTGTACAGTATGTGTCCAGTTTTGCGTATCATAGTAAAATTTCGTGGGAGAGAAGGGAAGTTTTAAATTGTGGAAAGAAACCAACAAAACTCAAAGCATGTGTGTGGATAGGCAAGTGGGTAGACCCGTTGGTTATTTGGTGTGTCTGCAATGTCAAATCTTCCACGTTTTTTAATAACGCGGGGTCAGATTTGCAGATGGAAGGCCAAAGCACTAAATCAAAGAACCCTGGTACTTGATTTTATTTTTCTGTCTGGGTGGTCCAGACCATTAAGGCTTCTTCCAAAAGCTATGCCGGCCTCTCAGCTGAAAAGATTGGGGTTTTTAATTCTTTTTTTCCTTTCCTCTGTGAAATGTCGTGTTTGGTTGAGAGGCATAGAAAACTGAAGAGTCAATATATTTTCAGTTATTTAAGCAAAAACAGAAGGAGAGCGTTCCAATTTCTTGTTTCCACATAGAAGACTTCAGGGTTAGGGCTGTCTTTGCACTCCAAGGGCTGTCAGTGGGACTGAGACCTTCCCCAGCAGCCCTGTCCCACTGTGCCCAGAGGCAGTGAGCAGAGCTGGGAGTGGGACGGGGATCAGGTCCCACTGCAGGGACAGGGTAGCTCTGATGGTAATCCAGGGGCTCCAGATGGCGAGGAGCCAGCAGGGTAGGAGCTGGTGTGGGCATTACGGGGAGTGATGCCTCTCACATGTGTGACTTCCAGATGGACTCTGGAGCAAAGTTTCACGTTATTGACAGTACCTTAATTCTTAGTAACAATTTAGGCAATGGTTTCATTTTTCTATGAGAATTATTACTAGTTTAGTGTTTTTTGTGTGAATTATCTTTTTTTTTTTTTTTTCCCCCAGTATGTTTAAAACACTCCATTTTCACATCCATATCTCCAGTCTGTACGACTAACATGCGGGTTGTCAGTCTGTCTCTTAATGGCAAGCCCTGAAATCTCAGGAGTCAGTTTTTCAGATTTTGATGCTTCCGTGAAGAGGAAACAGCGAGAAATACGATGGCATTCCTATCCTGTCTTTATGAGACAAAACAACCAGTCTTTGCTGTATGTCCCCAGTTTCTTGGAATAGCACAATATTTTGACTCTCAGAAGAAACTTGGTGTGACAGAAATGCAAATGAACCCTTAAATCTGTTACTTAAAAACACCTGTTCTGCTACGAGTTCGGCTTATTCTTTCTGAGAGCATCTAGTCACCATCTTCAGGACACTTATGAAGCTTGCACAATTTTTCAGTATTAAATGCCTTTGTGGACAATGAAAATTCATAGAACTGGCTGTTAAAGAATTATATCTTAGTATAATTTGGTAATTTGAAGCTGTCTGCCAGCTTGCTTGCTGGAGCTGGTGCCTTCTGCCAGGCATTGATTATCAATGCCAGGCATCAGCCTCCCCTCAGTGAAAGCGACTTAAGTGTGGCCATCAGTAGGTAACAGAGCTGCACCAAATACAGACTGAAAACACTTTGTATACAAAGAAAACACTTTGTATTTCCCTGCTTATCCCTGCTGCTTCCAGCACTCTTTGTCCTGACGTCAGGAGACTGGGGCTGGACCTGCCGCTGCATTTCCAGGACCTGAAGGAGGTGCGGCATCATCCTACTTCCTGAGGGCCATGGTGTTGGCCATAGCCTCTCAGTATCTGCTCTTGGCCTTGCAGGATGGGAGGGATGGGGAGAAGGAAAGGTGTGCTGGTGGATATTTGGTAATGGTGTGATGCAGACGGGAAGAGGAGAGAGGTAGGCACGTGTGGTCACTGTCTCTGTTGCCCTGCACTAGCTGAGCATGCACTTATGGTTTCTGCTTCCCCGCGTTGCTCGATGCTTGGCTGAGCAGTGTGGGGGGCTCTGCTGAAGCTGGGACCAGGTTACCAAGGGAGAAGGAGAAGCTGCCAGCATTTACTGCAAGAACTAGGAAAAATCATGTTTCCATTCTGGCTTCAAGCTCATACATTTGAAAAACCTGCAGGTTGGCGACGTACACGTTCCTCTTCTCTACAGAAAGATTTCTTCTAGGGTCCCACTCTCGGTGCTCCAGTCACCTCTGCTGTTTCTGGTAGTGGGTTTTCACTGCCCTTTTACTGCTCCTGAAGGAATAGGGTGTAACTCTGGAAATGTGGCTTTGGTGTGTTGGGGTCATTATTTTTGTTTAAGCAATTATATTGATATTGCTAGTTTTATCTTCTCCTTAAAACCAGCAATTAGTGTTCCAGAGAGTGAGGGGATTTAATTTTATGTTGATTTCTTTTTATTTACTTTTTAGTTTGGCACATTTGACATTTCTGAGCATTGTCCTTTGGCAGTATATCTTTAGATATGTATATTTTAATATAAAGATAGTGCTTCTCATGAATGTAATTTCAGCAGATATAATCTAAAAGAATTGCCAAAAGATCAAAGTCCGTTGTGTTAAATGCCATCAATACAGTGTATTTTTGTAATACTCTTGCAACTTTCATGATATGCATGTATTATTAGTGAAAGTGGGGCACCTAAGCCAATATCCTTACAAATGACCTTGGTAACCACTCTTTCAAAAGGAAACCTGTTTACGCTGTTGTTTTCATAGAAGTGAGAACTTGGAGAAATATCTTTTTGATTGGGAGTTGCCACTGACATGAATATTAATGAAAAGTGAGCAAAAGTTTGGAGGGAGTATTTCAAATGTTCTTTTACAATCTAGTCAGCATTTTTGTGTGCTAGCTGTAGCAAAGAACCTTAGAATATGCCTTAGGATATGATTAACATTTAGTGTTTTAAACAAAATGAGCAAGCCGATTCTCATCAGTTGGTTTATACAATGTCTGTGCTTTTGGCTGTGAACTCCATACTAAATACTGTTTTGAGGCTCGTTTTAATATTAGTCTTCAGAAATAAATTAAGCTCCTACATTCTGGGTCTTGACAACAGTTGTTTACTTTTTCCTTCAATTGATTAGTTTGCTCTTAAGTGTTAAGTTCAACCTGTTTTTCTGTTTTCTTTGCTCAGCTTTTGACCTGCTGACTGCTCTACTTGGCTCCGAGTTGTTCCTTCAGCTCTTCCTCTCTAGTGTAATGCCTGTTTTTCTCCCTCATGCTACCCTTGTAAAGCATGAGTAGTCCTGGAGTTCTTAGACTGTCTCTAAGACCTATTTTTCTTTCAAGAAGGGTCTCCAGTATTAATACCTACAGCCCTTAATGCTTTCATCTGTTTGCAGGGTGTTTGCAGGTGTCACGGATAAAATAACAAACTTTCTAGAGCATGGATTTTATACACCAATGTTTATGCTTCTAGTTTCTTTAAAAGGAAGCTGCTCATGTGGAACTGAAACATAAAGTATGCTGTGACAGACTTCTGGACTGTGGTTGTATTTATTCATAAGAAGATAACTAGTGAGAAGATGCAAGCTGACAAGTTGAAGCTAACTTGGGGAGCAGTGCTTCTTGAACCAGTTGAGGATAATGAGCCACAGCAGAAGATACTTTTTTTTTTTAAAGTGGAGACTTAAGCAGGGAAGATAAGGAAAAGCTGCACAGAGAAGTCCTCAAGGGAGCCCACTGCCAGCATAAGGTTTACAATAGTTCTGCGCCACCTCTGACATAGTGTGACTCCATTTACTAAGGATCAAGAGGAGAGATCACAGTCAGTAACTTTACATTTTTCCTCTCCCTTTCTGTTTTCTAGGAACTTGTTGGAGAGTTTCCTATGGATTACAGGCAGCTCCAGCTGCTAAGTTCCAAGTGTTGGTGTAGTGTATTACTTAAAGCTGAGATTTTTTTCCTAGGAAGCCTTCTTTTAGTCTCCTCATAAAATCTGAAAAATACTTTTAAAACGGCAGAGCTTCAGAAATAACACATGACAAGAATAAAGAGAAGAGAGGGGAAAGCAGTGTATCTGATGCTGTAGTATTAAAAGTTAGATACTAAGATGTGCCAGTTTCCATCGTCAGCATTTAAGAAAAAAAACAACATTCCATCTGTCACCAATTGAGAACAGATCAGAATTAGTCTTCAGTCTTCCTTGGAAAGTTATCCCAAAGTCCACTGGAACTTGTCATTAAGGAGACTTTCAGCTTGAATGTTCCTTATTAATTAACCAGTTACTAGTAGTTCTACCTCTTCTCAGTTTTCACTAGTAATATTCACTAGTAATACCCCTTTGCAGTCCCTTACTGGTCTTCTGTAGGTGGCCTTCTGTTTTCCTGTCTTCTCAATCTGTTCCTAAAATGTAGGCCTACATTAAAGACTCTATAATATCTTAATATAAGGGGGGAAAAAAGCATATTGAAGTAATTGAAGTATGTTCACAGGAATTATTTCTCTGGATCTTAACTGGTGAGGCACTGGAACAGGTTGCCCAGAGAAGCTGTGGGTGCCCCATCCCTGGAAGTGTTCAAGGCCAGGCTGGATGTGGCTTTGAGCAACCTGGTCTAGTGGAAGGTGTTGGCAGGGGGGTTGGAACTAGATGATCTTTAAGGTCCCTTCCAACCCAAACCATTCTATGATTCTGTGATTTTATGATCAAAAGATGTCTTATCTGTAAGTGGTAGCCTTTGTTTGCTCTTCAGGAGTCCCAGTTTGCTTTTCCATCTGGCAGCCTTCTTGTGCATCTGACGATGCACCTGCCTGCAGTGTACCCTGTCCTCCCATCCTTTCCCCACTGAAGAAGCCACTGAAGCATCTTCTTGTGCTGAACTCAGGCTTGATTTGTCATAAACTCAGTTTGATAAATTTCATGAGAAAAACAATAAAAAAGCCTAACCAACCCAGTTGCTTCTGCTTAGCAGAGAAGGTAGCAGTGGCCTGTGAGAGCCCTTTCTGCCAGAAGAGTTTATGACACAAGTGGGGGCTAATCTTCAGGATCTGCTGCCCTGATAGAGGTGTGCCTTGCCTTTCCATCAGGGATGGAACCCGCTGCAGCATCAAAGCTTGGTCATCTGAACAGTGTTTCACCCCAACGCCTGAGGTCGCCTTTCATCCTTTCATGTAGTCTGGAGGCAGGTAGGCAGTGTGGCTGTTGATGTCACCGGTACACCGCTTATCTAGTTTCCTGAAGGGCTCCAGCCGTCCCGGTTCTTCGGAAATTCTGATGAGACCAGGTGTGCTGTCAGCGGACCTGAGTTGCTTTCTTTCAGTGAAGTGAAAGCTCTCAGGGTCCTTGCCAGCCCGTTGTTTCCTCACAACTCCAAGGTCCCATGTCAGTTTGATTTTTAGGATGTGTAAGTAACATCTATCAGCAAAGCAGCTTTGGAAATAGAGTACCTCCTGGGAACTGGTCACACATCTCCAGGGGGTCATCACTAGAAAATTTCCTTAGCTGCCTGGAACTTCTTGGGTAAATTAGGCTGTTGCAATCCATTTGACTGGTGACAAAGCTGTGAATAACTGAGATGAGCTGGTGTCTGACAGGATGGGACAGAGTCCAGGTTTAGCTGTAGGCAATATTGCTGGAGGGTGATGCTGTGTGAGAGCAGCAAAGGAACCAGTAACGCTTAGAGATGTCCAGACCACGGGCAACATGTGGACAGCCTTTGCAGAGCCTCTTGCTGTAGTTTGCCAGACACAGAGTGCTAATTCTTCTGTATCGTCTATATTTTCCACATACAACCCTGTAGCTGCTGTAAATAATGGATGTTTTGCTTTCCTGATATGCTTCTCCTCTGGGTTAGACCACGTATGTGTTCAGAATAGCAAATACATTACTATGCAGCTGTGGCTGCTTACTATAGCCATGCATACAGCTATGGTAGCTGTGTTTTATGTAGATGTAATGCAATGCGTTTACCCTCCTTAAGCCTATTAATTAAAGAATATACACCTTCTTCAGCTGAATTGATTTATGGTTTAGTGTTCATGCCACTTTTTGTTCGTTCTTTGGTAACAGTCTGGGGTACTGTGACTGTTCCTGATCATAGAGAGAGATGCTGCCATTAGTTCTTTTAGCATTGTTTATTGAAGTGTTCCTTAAGCAAAAGTTCCTCATGGCCTGAACAAAAGAAATGTTTTTCTCCAACCTGCTCCCTGTCCGTCTCCTGCTGGCATAACTAACTGCTATTCCAAATATTTAGGGGCTTTTTTCATTTGCCTGTCTTTTGGGGTTTTTTATTTTGTTTTGCAAGATTTAGTTTCTTGCAAGATCTTTATCAGGTGGAACCCTTTTAAAAGGGAGGGCACGTGCTTTTGGGCCTTCTCTTCCTAGCCTGAAAAATCATGGAAGCTAACTTCTTCCTCTTTCTCTGCACCTGGTTATTTAAATGTTTGATTTGGCAGTGAGTCAAAAAAAGAAAACCACAAAAACCCTCACTGGTCATGCTGAAAATCAGCAATTCATGAGAGCACCATTCATGTACGTAACGTTCAGATTTTTCCCATTGAGCCAAGCTTCCAGCTTGACACCCATAGCCCACCTATGTGACAAATCACTTGTGGGTTACCTTGCGGGCTATACTGTTCAGCAGTCAGGGGAACGTGGCCTGTGTGGGAAATAAAGAATGACCCAGGAGATGACTGATACTTCTCTTGAAGATGTATCAATATCAGCTCCCAAATATATCTTTATTAGCCTGTTAAGCTGCCTTTCCCCTCTTCCCCCCGCCCCTCCAGAGAGCAACACTTCATTTCAGTAGGAGAGGCCTTTCGTGTGTATGTTTCATCTTGCACTGTCTTTAAATGAATTTTCTGTTGAAAACCATCTATATATATGTATGTACATTTTACAACTCTGAAATTGCATTTTAAGCAGCATGTGAAATCCTGACTTCCCATTGAATCACTCAAAATATCCCATCACAGGAGCAATCCAGAGCAAACCGTAATTTCCAGAATTAGGTTCTAGAAATGCCTCATTTGTTTTCAGTGAATACAAGGACACAATTTTTATGAAGGATACTTTTTTTTTTAACAGCTTCAAGTGACCAGTATTTGAAAAACAATTACCCAAGGCCTTTGGTCATTTTAGGTGTGTGTTTGAACACGCTGCTCATCCTAATGCTAAACACACCATGATGGTAACAGCAAATGTGTTTGCGATGGAGCAAGTTATCTGGGAGCAGGCTGCGATCCTGGACCAGACGCATGTGTTGGCAAAGGTGGTGTAGCCTCTTGTTGAGTTTGTCAGCTTTTCCCTTGACTGCTGCTGTGTTACAGGACTCCTGCCTGGGCTGAGTTGGAGCCGCTTGAACAAGTGGCACTTTTACTGCCAGTCTGGAGAGGGAAAATAAACTAAAACCAGTGGTGGAAAGTGTTTTGCTTTGGGTTTGCTGTATCTAAGATATCTACATATGTTCATAAAAGGAAGCAGAGTTGTATTGTACTTCACAGAGCTTTTCTGGACTAACACTAACTTCTGTGTTCATGCAGTTTCCATCCCACCACTGACTTTTGCAAGAGTAAACTGCTGGGCATGGCTGCCTATGGCCTTGATTGAAGTGAACGAGACACCTTATGCCAGGAACAGTGTTTTCTTTGTCACACAGTATTTGCCAGCATTCGAAACAAGTTTTATTTTCTTAGCTGACTTCTATGGAAAGCAGTAGTTCTCTCAACGTGTGTAATTAATCTGGTTTGAAACACCTTCATGGCTTGGTGTCAGCTGCAGAGTTTCTTCGTAGTCACGCTGGGCCACAGATGGCAAGGGAGGAGGGAAGAGATTATCTTTTGGGAAAAGAACCTGTGCCTGCATTTTCCTAATCAGAGTCATGATTTCTGTGTAATTGGCCGGCTTTATTTCACAAAGCATAAGCTACTGCTAACATGCAGCTTCAGACATCTCTGTCCTCCTTTGAACTTGCTAATTCTGAAGCTTGCTGCTCTGCTTTTCAGTTGTGCTTTGATTATGACGACTTTGAAAGGACTGTTCTTTGATGGAATCTTGTAGGAGGCATCTCTTTTGAAGCAAGTCAAAACCTGTGCTTTAAAACATGGTGTTTGCATCTTAATCGATACTGAGGCACGGTGAATTAATCTGTGCGTAGCCCTGAGGGGATCTTCTTCCTATGGGATTACTTCTGTGTGTGAAAGACCTTACACCTGCAAGGAATAGAAGCACAACCATGGAGCTTGTGGGTGTGCATGGAAGGTCAAATCTGTGCTATCCACATGGGCATTTCCATAAATACAGGCAGGGAAATTTCTATACATCTCTGAAAGTTAATAACCTGGCCTACTGAACTGCAGATAGGATTATTAAACTGGTCTGGATGGGTGCGTTGCAGAACATGCCATGACTGTCTTGATATCGTCTTCTCAGTTCAGTACAGCTCTTGCTGAATGCAAGATTGTCGGGTTTATGTGTTTAATTTGCTTTTCTGTGTGTTGCAAAGACATTTGGGACTACTGATTAAGTCAAGCAGGAGGCTAAAAAGCTGGGGTGGCCAGTGAGAGCATTGTTTGAGGAAGAGGAGGGCGGTTGCTATCTTTTGAGTTACTATGCTTGTTGAAGACTGCTCAGTATAAGCAGTTACCATTAGATTTTCTGCTTTTAAACATGTTTATTAATAACAGTTGCGTTTCTATGGTACCGCTGGCTATTTATTAATTGATTTTGCTGACTCTTCCTTGGCTATTTATTTGTTTTGCGTTGATTTCTAGAGTGAAATAAACTTTGTGTGTTGGTTTTTTTGTGGTTTTTTTTGTTTTGTTTTGTTTTTGTTCGGGTTTTTTTTGTTTTTTTAAAGCCTAACAGACCATATACAACAAAACACCTGAGTGTGCAGGCAGATTTTTAAACAAATACTTGTCAGAGCTGGGTTGTAATGTTTAACCAGTAAAGAATGAGATGAAAAACCTGGCTTTCTGTTTTTACTACCATCATGAGCGCAGCTATTTTTATATGCAAAATAAAACCCTCTAATGTGAAGGTTGTGACCATTTTGGGGGCCTTTTCTGCCTCCTCATGTACATCTTCCAGACTTGTGAAGTCTTAGTGTGCCCTAGCCCTGCCATACTGCAAGAAGCTCTACAATCTGATGCACATAAGGCTAAGGTTTTTTTGGACTTGATGATCTTAAAGGTCTTTTCGAAACTAAATTATTCTATGATATGGCCTTGGGTACTGTGGAATGTAGAACTCTGAGGCAAAACATTGGAGGAACTAAATCCAGGTGTTACAGACCTATTGGAGTAAAGTGGTCATCTTCCTTTTACACATGCTTAAATTGATCAGCTGTTGGAATAGGGAAGGATTTCCCAAGAGCTGGCCTTCGGTTTGAAGGATAGATTGCATGTGGAGTAAGCCTTTCCTTTCCCCCCAGTATCATTAGTCACTGCCTGCAGACTAGAGAAGATGCTATCTCGGCTCATTTATTTCACATTGTTTCCTTGTGTACAACATGCAGTGTCATTACAACTGGTTTTTGGTTTGGTTCTGTGAGGGTTTTTTGTTGTTGGTTGGTTGGTTTGTGGGGTGTTTTTTTTCTTCCATTTCCCAGCAATGTTCAAAAAACTGGAAATGCAATGATCTTTTCTGAAATACATAAGTAAATAAGCAAGTCCATATTTAAGACTTCAAGCTTTGGTGGACCATAAACTGGAACATTGACTTTTGCTGCTGATTTTTACAGTACGTACCTCAATTTTAGGTAGTCCTTGTAAATGCTGAGCAGAAGAGCATGAGGAAAAAAAGGGCTTAAGAAACTCAGCTTTGTAAATTGACAAAATGGTATTGCCTAAAAAATCTGAGATTTTATTAATGCGTTGTCCAGGACCATAAGTACAGTAGATAAGAAACTCGTCAGTCTGCCTGATGCTGAACTAGGGAAGAGAGCACTGCTGTTGAGGAAAAAAAGCCCTTATTGCAGGCTGAGTGCTGAAGCCTTTTAGACTTAATTACCTGAATGTGTCCTGTCTCAGGGCAATAAACTGTAAAAAGTTTCCGACTGGTTGCATGAACTATGCTGTTGTTGTCTGTAGCTTATTTTCAGTTGATCTAACTCGAAAAGGGTTAAGGAATTCCTGGGTCTGGTTACTGGACGAACAAGTTTGCATAGCTATCTTGCCTCTTATGGCCCACATTCCTTCTTTTTCTCAATCATAAAGGATTTATAACACAATAGCACGTTAAATGCTGTTTATGTACATGCCTGTGTATGCAGTGCCTGCCATGGTTTTTCGTTCTTGTGCCCTGGTTTTGCTAGCAGACCTGTGTGGGTGAACCTTTGCAATGGGGAGAGGAGTCCTGTGCACATGACCCTAAATTTGCAATCACATAACCATGGGCATCAAAGGGTGGAGCACCAGAGTCCTTGTTCCCTTTGTCCATGTGGGTGATCTCAGTGACCCTGGTGAAGATCTTAAACGGAATAACTCTGCTAAGATTTATATGCGGTTGCGGGCTTTAATGTTGTTTCTCACTGACTTGTGCTTTGTTTTTCCTTTTAACTTTCTTTTTTTTTTTAAGAAACCTTTAAGTCTTCTGCTGGTATTGATAATTTTTTTTTGGTGCATTTTTATTATTATTTTAAAACTTGCCTGGCAGCTGCTTGTCAAAATTAAACGATCCAGTGAGAAAATGCCTGGTTTCAGGTTGGTGAGGGTGCAGAGTTGTTTGTAGGATCAAGATGGCTAAGCAATTATTGATAGCTCTTCCAGTTCTGGAGACCTTTGAGACAGTAAGGCAAAATGGAAAGACTGTTTTCCAATGAAAGGTTAATACCATGTAATATCTGAAAGGTTTTATCGTGGAGTCTACCTACCCACTAGAGGTTTTGCCTGCCCTGGCCTGAATTGGTGTGCCTGACAAGCGTGGTGAAGTTTGGGATCTTGTTGTCTGGCATAGTGTCTTTCTGTCTGCTCAGGGATCTGTGGTGCACAAAGGAGTAATGTACTGAAGAAAGTTTTTAAGCAAAACTGAGGGACAGCAGAAATCGTCTTAAAACTTCCTCTGTAGTCTGATTTGTCTCAGCAAATGCCAACAAATTGATTGTCACTCTTGTATAGCAATCAAAGTATGCTCTCAAAGATTTTGCAAAGATTTATTAACAAACAAGCAAAGGGGAGGACAATCTGATCTTAGAATTATAGGAAGTATCTTGCTCAATGCCTGTTTGGCTTCGTGTATTTAATTTATCTGTCTTGTATTGTGTGCAGATGTGAACATACAATAATCTGTGCTTATTCATGAACGCAGGTATATGCTCCTCTTCCTTCCCTTTCTTTTTCAGCTTCCCAAGACCCCTGGCCAGGAGAGCAAATGTAGGGCTGTAAGTGTGGAAACGGAGCCGTCATGAGAAGTAGAATAGCAGCCTCCACTGGGTCTAGACTGTGGTACTAAAGCAGCAGAGTACTTTGTAAGATGATGTTGAACATGAACATCTGTAATCAATTTTGAGCGGGTTTAGTGTTAAACAAGTGCTCTCCTTGAGGCTCGTGAGCCCACTTCAGGAGATACTTAAGTGTTTTATTGAATTTTAATTGGCTTGAAGGCTGGCATCAGGACACTTGGAGTGGATTTGGCAACCACAAAACACAGGCAAAACTGATCCCAAAATAGTCTGATTTAGGTTTTGCACAAATGGGTAACGTGTGTCTGAGTGTCCCATTAACTTGCCAGTTTGAACACTAAAAGTGAATGTGTTCTCTTAATAATGAATTCTTCCTGTACAAGGTTTTTTATTTTGGTAAAGGGTTACTTTCATAGCTCCTTCTGCCCTGCCTTGCAGTCATATCCCTGGATTTATTAATTCAGCACAGACTGTTGTGTTTGTGGTGACAGAAACTGCTACGTCTTCTGCTAGGTTGTGTGTAGTTTCATTAAAACACTATGCCCTAATAAAATACATGTAAAGAGAAAGCTTTCCCATGCATCCCCCAGTTAAGTGTAGTGATTATTTTGTGAATGAAGAAATCTTTTTTTCCAAACATAAACAGAATTGTCTAAGTCCTTAGATTGTGTGTATTTTGCTAGTCATCAATAGTGGTGGTTTTGCTTGTCATCTGCCAGAACAAAATCCACAGCTGTTTTTTGCAGGAACCTGCTATACCCTGAACTGTGATGTGGGACAGCTGTAAAGCAGCTTGTTGTTCTTGTCATTCTTCCTCAATTACCCAGTTTCTGTACTGTGACAATTTTAGCACTTCAAACACAGAACAATGCTTTGTCCTTATGTGGCTTGGTAGCTAATTTTGAGTGTATGTGAAGCAGAAATACTTCGTTTTGTGGCTGAGAAAATGAAGATGAAATGGTGATTTGCTCAGGATTGCTCATGGGATGGCACCAGTGGGGAATGAGGTGCCAGGTCAGGCCTTGTGGCTGCTGGGACAGCCTTGCTGGTGGGCTGCTGTGTAACATAGCTGTACATGCATGGAGTGGTAAGGATAGGTCTGTCAGAACAACGTGGGTGGGTGAGTATGAGGAGAGGTATGGGAGAGTACGAGCTCCAGGCAGGTGTGAAGAAGAGCGTGCGGTGACAGGATAAAATGCAGCACCTCTGGGTGAGGTGGTGGTGCAGTGCCCGGGGCAATGGCATGGTGGTGTAGACATGTCCTCCCAGAGCCAGACCAGCTCTTCAGGGACAGCTCCCTGGATTGTGTTAGTCCTTGATGGTGTGACCCAGGGCCGGTGGGCGATAGCCAAACTGTCCTTGGTGCCCTCAGCCAGCGCAGGCTCTGCCAGCCCTTTTGAGGCCTGGTGTCACCCCTGTGAGAAGGCACTGTAGGGAAGTGGGAGTGAGACCTTCCCAGCATGGCCTGTGGTTCCCCAAGCCAGGCCTGTTGTGGTTATGAACAGTAACAAAACATTGCTTGTTAGGAAGGAAACCCAGCTCACTTCTCATGTTGAGCTAGAAAATGAGCTGGAAACGGGAGGTGTCAGACTCCATGAACCGAGCCTCATTTCAGGGCAAGAGTAGTGAGTAACTCTTTAAGGCCAGTTTTTGTTAGATGACTTTGAAAAGCATTCAGTTATTTCTCATCTAAGTAAAATGCATAAGATCTCACATAACTCTAACATTTACTGATTTTAAACACTGACATCAGTGCATATTAACATTTGGACAATTAAGAACGATAAGGCTGAGAACAGTTTTATAACCCTCAAACAGAGTAAATATCAAAGAGTATCCCAATTTCTGACAGAATAATTGATGCTTAGGGAGGTGTTCCTCTACATATCAAGGCCTTCATGAAGCCCTCAGGGATCACAGCTTGCTCTTCATGTGATACAGTCAGACTTCACGTGCAACAAAGGTCAGTGGTTTTATGTCGAAGTTTCTCAGATGTCAGTGTTTAGGCATCAGCAATTCAACCACAGCAACAAAAATTTGAGAATCCAGAGAAAGGGCTCCCAAGCGATTGAAGGCTGTGGTGTATAAGGCCCTTGATTTCAGGGGAGAAGCTGTTTCAAAGTTGGCTTCATCAGGTCCCAGCTTCCAAAAACTGGTGGAAGGATTCCTCATGATAGCAGCACGCTTTGAATCACGTCCAAAGTGAATTTTGTGTTTTGCCACATTTTTTGTAGTTGTGAACATGATTGTCTTGATTTTCACATTCAGGAGTAGGGTCCACATAGCTGTAGTATTCCTGCAAGATTTTGGTCTGACATGGAGCACATGCATCCCCCTCTTCCTCATGGTTCCTGGACGGTGCTGCTGAGTGCTGAGTCACAAGTCCTGGCCACTAGTGACCAATGTACAAATAACGCATTGGGAAGGGTCCTGAGAGATGCAAAACGTCTCGTCGTCTTCAGGCAGTCAGAACCCTTGCAAACAGTGCTGTGGCCGATGCTGTAGAGATGGACCCTATGCACTAAAGCTACTCCTATGGAGCAGCTGCAGGACGTGGTCTGGGTTTCTCTCCTGTGTTTTCCTGAGCCTGGGAGAGTAAGAAGTAAAGTTGCACTAGTTTCTGGGCAGTTTATTTTGTTTTTTCTAATAAATGGAATCTGTTGACAGATGCTGACCGTAATTTTGAGGAGGCAAATGTTGTTTTGGTAGCTTTCATTCTTATGCTAAATCATCCTAGCAATTAATGTCTGTTGGGCTTGATTTCTTCAGAAAATTGTGAGCTTTACACGTGAAATTAGTAGGTTACTGAGATGCCTAAATTATTTAATTTAGCCTAGCTTTAAGCAGCAGCTCATACAGACCATGGTCTCGGAACTCAGCAAATGGTGATGATATATCCCCATAGCTGTAAGCTGATGTACCGTGCGTGAGAAGCTCCTGTAGCGGAGTGCTGAGCCTCCTTAGAACCTGCCTATTGAGTGCACGGTTTTCAGAAACATTTTTCAGAGGAGAAATTTGTATGAGCCCTTCTTGGAGAAGTCATATCTAGAATTTAGACTAGACTTCATGCTTTGAAGCTGCTGATTTTAAACAAATGTTGTGTAAGGATATTTTGAAAATTTCTTGCTGATCACCGTGATTTATTGATGAATTACTTGAATGGTAGTGCTCCAAATGGTTTCTGTTTTTTCATAAAGCAATTTCTACTCTTTTTCCGAGCTTTTAACTGTTCACAGGTTTTTAAAAGTGCAGAACTGTAATGTCTATTTTGAATAACACCAGAAGACTGCTTGATACCAAACTGTGGTTGTGATTTGAGTGTGATTTGAGTGTAACTTGTGTTTGCAGGTAATGCATCTCTATGTTCTGTTCTTTGTATGAAGATCACCCAGGTTGTAAAAGAGGGTTATTCTTGAGTTATGCCCATTTTACTGCTGCTGTTTGGCCTGATGGCTGTTAACAGCCACTGACACTTTGGAACCACTTTATAGTGAAACTTTGGATGTGCCCCTTCACCTGTACCTCCTCTGTTCTATCTGCTCAACAGATCGACTTCATGGTAGGTGGGCTTTTCATAACAGAGGAGCAGTGAGTTGGCATGTGCACATGGCATTGCACAACATTGCTCTAGGAGCAGCAAGAGAGATTTACTATTTCACTTGATCATTAAATCAATTTGCCCCTTCCAAATTCACTATAAACTGGGTCTGCTATGAATCTGAGCTTCAGAGAAGCCCATGCTGATGGCATTGCTTAGATTATTGCATCCTAATCTTGCATGTCTTTTGCAGAACTTTCTTTTATTCCTAATTTATATTTCCTTTCTTGCTGCATTTTTTTTTTCTATTTTGTATTGTAGGATCGGGATATTCACCCCTTGAAGATGATGAAGATGTGTATGCACGCAATAGATATAAAGGTGAATGCTTTGCTTATATGCTAAAGAGGATCAGCTAGTTGCTAAAAGAAAGCTTTCTTCCCTTTCTTTTAATGGATTATAAAATCTTGGAGATCCACCTCTGTGGTTTTCCTCATGGATTTTTAGATCAAGATTTAATTTCTACCATTTTTAACAATGGAAATTAGACCAAGTACTGATTACTGCTCTTGTATGCACCTGAGTAAGTAACTTCCGCACTGCCTCTGCTCTCGGAAGATCAGGTGGTTAAATCATGAAAATCCAGAAAGAGCTGCTCTTTTCTTCATACATCCTAACAAAACCATCAGTCCTAAGCTAACTCAAAGCCTGGGCCTGTTGATGGTAATGTATAGAAGCACGTGCAAGAGAACTTGATTTTCATGACTTCTCTGTAAAATTGTTTGCATTTTGGGTCAACCTGTCCCCTGAAATGTGAAGTGTGTTTAACAAATGAACATGTGTGTTCTAAAACAAATTATGTAGCTGAATGAATGAGTGAATGGAATTTGGTCTTTATAAAGCAAATTCATGTTTTCTTCCTTATTCTAGAAGATTTTGCCATTCAGCAAAAAACACTGTGATAAATCTTCTGTTTACTGTGCCAGTTTTCTTAAAAAGTCTGCTGCTGTGTCAGTACCCCTCTCTTCTGTCAAAATCCCTCAGGAGCCCAGACAGTAAAGAAACTTAACCTTCCATTTGTCACTTTAAATGGTAACTGTGTTTCTTTTTAGTAAACTTATCTGTGGATATGCTAGAATTATAATGTAATCATTCTGATTACTTGAAAATACTGAGCATTGGCATCTTGTTGTATGTTACTGATTCTCTGCAAAGAATCAATGGGCCTTCTAAGAGGTAAGTCGTAAAGCAAATCAGACATTTATGAACAACAAAGAAGAAAGCACAGGTGCTGTGGCTATACTGCTGTTTTCATAAATGTCTTCTGTTTTACCCAGTAAAATACTTCAGTGTAAAATTTTGCTTTCAAACACATGCAGAAATATTTCTCTAAAGCTTTATTTGGGTAAGCTAGTTTTTTATTTGCCTTTTAACGAGTAACCCTCCGCAGACACGTAGAAAAAGAATTCCAGAGATCATGAAGATAAATCAATGCCAATTCATGCCAGGGCAGGCAAGTAGTTAAAATGCAGATTCTGTATAAATTCCTTTTATATGGTGATCCCAAATGGATTATACTCATGTCAGCCAAAATGTCACCGGGGTAAGTGAAACATAATGACTCATTCACGCAGATATTAAAAACTGCCCTGAGTTTGGAAGTGCTACTGCCAAATGTTGAAGATCAGACAATGTGAATCTAAGACTATAAAGCGTTGGAGTAGAAAAGGCTCACTCTTCATTAGCATACTTATTTAAGTTGGTACTGGGGGAGGAAGGTGGAGAAAAGACAAAGCAAGGAAAAATGGGCTGAGTAGCTATGTGCAGAGCTTTTCCTTATATGTGCAGTCCAGCATTTTGGGTATGACCCATTGCTAGGCAAATAAAAGTTTCCAGTAACAAATAAGTAAATGAATTTTCTTATCTGGTGTTAACATACCTAAAGCACCATTGGTTTTTTCTTTGCACACATACTCATTATACAGTGCAAGCAAGCACGCACACTTGGCACCTTCAAACATGCAGTTTCTTGGAGGGGTGGGAATCGACCTCCTATCAAACCCTTTTGTCTTTGGCTGGATGTTTTTCAACTTGCTCAGCTTTCCCGAGAAACATCGCTGAGACGTTCTGTGCCCACAGCATTTTTAAAGAGTTTTTCCCCTTCCTCCCCGGTGAACCCTCAGCTCTGTTGGCTGGTGTACCAGCAAGCAACAGGACAGCCTGTCACTTTGCATGCTGCTTGTGGGAGAAGTGCTCAGCTGAGGCTGGTGTTTAAACAAGACTGAAGAGTTGGGGAAAACAATGCTCTAGAAAATGCTTTCCTTCCTGCCACTTGGCCTGGCTGTCTGGGATCGTATTTGATGAGGAAAGGCTTCGCGAATGCTGCAGTTCCCGTGTTCATCAGAGCTCTGGTGACCCTTGTTCCTAGTATGTTTCCCATAATGATCAAATGGTAGCCCTAGCTGTAGAGGCAACATTGTGGCCGCAACCTATTCTGTTTGCTGCCTGTTTTCCAGTGTTTCAGACACAGGATTGAGTCTCTGAAATCTGTTACTACTAAGGGATAATGCAGGCTATTGTATCTCTGAGGGGGTGGCACAAACTTTCTGTTAAAAAAACACTACATGGGTCCTGGTACCTAAAAACTCAAATTTCGGTTAGGTGAACAGAGCCCAGTACAGATGGTGAAGCCCCAGAAGAGGTGCCTGGGAAGCCTGTAGCTTTTCATTTTCCCAAATGCTTCAGGAACATAGCTGATCTTTTCTTGAGACAGGGAACAGCTTGTGTGACCTCGCAGGGCCCCATCCAGCCCTAGTAGTCTGTAAATACTCCATGTAGCTGCTTGGCCTTTGAAAACCAGTATGTGCCTTCACTTAAAAATAAACAAACTTTGATCTAAAATTTTATTGTATCGTTTGATGTGCTTTGAGGCACATAAGCTTTTCAAGTTAGATGAGGTTTTTTTCAGTGCTATCGGTTGGTCTAAATTTAGATATTTGCCCCCTTATAAACCCTGCCTCACCCACCTTCTTCTAATCACATTCAGTTCTAGAATAAGCATAGGAATGTTTTAGATCAAACAGATGTTCCTCCTGAGCTCTTCAAGTTATCTGCATCCAAAAGCATGTCTGTTTTTGTTTTTCTTTCTGAAAGTATCATTTGATCGGGTAAAGGATGTATTACCCCACCCTAAGAACCTTGCATTGTTCCTCTCCGTAGACCACCATAGCTGCAACGATGCTGCAAAAGGGCTTTTTCTTTGTCAGTATTCCGTCTGTGCATTAAACTGCATTTGTTAGCTGTTAGCCTCTTCTGTTTTTTAACAAGTGTGCAGCTGTTTACTCAAGGCAAGCGTGCGAAGCCACAAAAACTTGCAGAAAAACTGTGGCAATTTTCAATATCTGAAACAGCTGCTTTGCCTTTTTAATAAAAAAAAGAAAAAATTGAAGTTTAGGGTCTTGGGGCATGAGAAGAACGAGTGGGACAGGAAAGTTGGAAATTCTGGGGATGAAACCAGAAAAGTTGGAAATTCTGGGGATGAGACCACTGAAGAGGAGACTATGGAAAAGCTGTTCTTAGCTCAGGAGGAGGATTCAGGAGGTGAATGAGACACAGGCTGCCTCTGCGAGTCCAACATGCGTGGCATCTCCCAGAGAGTGGTCAGAAGTGATGCTGGACACCTCACCAGTGGCAGCGGGGCTGGAAGCTAAGGAGGCTGCAGGGGTGGGTGCTGTCATCGCTCCATACTTCAGCAGTAGCCGACTGACTTGTATTCCTGTTAGCTCACACTCCTCACCTGCTCTCTCAGTTTCAATTTCGTTCACAGCAAGCATGAAAAATGTGAGCTGCTGTGATACAGCCCCTCAACAAAGTGACCCAAGTCAGTTGATGGTGTTTTTTTTTTTTTTTTTTAATGTTCTTTGTTAACTATGGGATGGAGGAGATTAGGGTGAAGGACAGGAAACAGTTCTAAAAAACCCAACAAAACCAACAAAAAGAAACGCAACAGGACCCACTCTTCACCGAACTACTTTGCAGTATTGTAAGGTAAATGGTGGTGATTTTATTTTATATTCAGTACTTCTGGAAAACAGGACCACAGGTCGTAAAAACCAGAGATGGGATGATTGTGTGGCTGAGCCAAAAAGCTGAAGCTCACTCTGCCCCTAACCTGCTGTGTGCTGATAGACTGGCCTGCTCATTTGCCGTGCCTCAGTTACTGTGTATTTGGTGACACTGGGAATGTCCTACTTATGTATCTTTGCAAAGGATGTATATATCACACATACTAGTGAAATACAAAAATAAGCAGTTCGCAAGACAATACGACTGCTTCAGAAATGGACTAGGCCAGAGGAAGGTGCTCTTGGTCAGTTTAAAGCTTGCCCTTTAGTCTCTGATTTTAGTCCTCAGATGCTATTTGTGTTGATTCAGGACCAGCACAGCAAAATGTAGGTGCAAAATGTAGTTTCCATTGGGAAAGTGTAAATATGTCCTAGAGACGATGTACACTGAATATAAATATCCCATGTATGAGAAAAATAAAACAAGCTACATTGATTTTTGTTTATTTATGTGTGGAGCTGATCCAGATTGTGTAGAAAAACATATATAACTACTGCAGGAATTAAAAGCTAGAAGTGATCATCTACCAGAGATGGTCTAGAAATTATTTTTAAATGTCTCCTGTGACTCTGTAAGGATGAAGGCTAAACCTCATTGTGTTTTGTTTGTTTGTTTTCCCATCCTTATTGCAGACTTCTAAAGTTTTGTCACGTCACACATTGTCACGCAGGATTTCAGGACCTGTCATCCTTCTTCTTTGCCTTGCAATCCCTCCCTCCCGCTCAATTCGTGCCTTTCAAATCTTGGAGCTGAGAGGAGGGCAGGCTTAGTCACTCCTTGTATAGGAAACTCCTACTGAAAGAAGCTGCCCGCTGCAGAAAAAGCACGGCTTTCTTGGTTCACCCTGTTGTCAAAGCTAATCAAAGACTTGGAAGCTTTAGCTGCAAAGGGACAGTCTCTATTTGATGCTGCACCCATCAGTATCACAGTACGGTGTTAAATCCTCGCAAGAAGATGGTACCCATATCCCAAGTATTTTTAAGTGTGGCACTGACCAGTTATTAAAGGTTCAGTTTTATGTACATGTGTTTCCCTTTTTCTCAAGAATTTGGTAGGAGCATTAACCATGAAGTCCCAGCCAAATTCCAGCTTTCCTCTGACTTGGCAGGTGCATCCATGTCACTATCCTGCATCTGGACACGCTCCAGCATGTAAGTGTCCTTCTTGCAGTGAGGGGCCCAAAACTGCACACAGTATTCGAGCTGCAGCCTCACCAGTGCCCAGTACAGGGGCACAATTACTGCCCTAGTCCTGCTGGCCACACTGTTCCTGATGCAGGCCAGGATGCCACTGGCCTTTTTGGCCACCTGGGCACACCACTGGTTTATATTCAGCCAGCCGTTGACCAACACCCCCAGGTCCTTTTCTGCCTGACAGCTTTCCAGCCACTCGTCCCCAAGCCTGTAGCGCTGCCTGGGGTTGTTGTGACCTAAAAGCAGGACCCAGCACTTGGCCTTGTTGAACCTCATACAGTCAGCTTTGGCCCATTGGTCCAGCCTGCCCAGATCCCTCTGCAGAGCCTTCCTACCCTCAAGCAGATCAGCACTCCCACCCACCTCTGTGTCATTTGCAGACTTACTCGATCCTCTCATCCAGGTCATTGATAAAGATGTTAAAGAAAAACAGCCCCAGTACTGAGCCCTGGGGAACACCGCTTGTGACCAGCCAGCAACTGGATTGAACTCCATTCACCACAACACTTTGGGCCCAGCCATCCTGCCAGTTTTTTTGCCCGGCAAAGAGTGTGCCCATCCAAGCCATAGGCAGCCAGTTTCTCCAGACGAATGCTGTGGGAAACGGTGTCAAAGCCTTTAGTGGAAACAAATGCAAAGGCAAATGTCCTTTCGTGCACAAATTATTATGGAAGACCTTTTTTCTTCTTCTTTTTTTTTTTTTTTTAATTAAGTGAGCAGTGGGAGCTAAATGTTGTAAAGATGACAACTACAGCTGGACCAAAGGTGTTCCGATGCTAACTCTTTTATCAAAAAGAAGTTAGTTTTATCCATTTACAAATGAGGGAAACAAAGTCTGGTTGTTATCAAACTGTCCACATGGTGGCACGCTTATTCCGTGGACAAAAAAACCCCATAGAACACAGCCACTGTCACCCCTGGTCTAATGGCTGCAGTCTTTAATGTTTGTAATAAAAAAGAGCTGCCAGCCTTTGCAGGGCTGACCTGATGTGTAAGACTTGGTGCACTTTGCTGCAGTGTTAATCCTCCACTTTCAGGATTGGTGGCTTTTTAAATAAGACATTCTTTACTTTTTTCTCTGTGACCTTGAATAAAGAAATTGATGTTGTATTCGTGTCTGACCTTTTACATTTTGCAAAATACTATGGTTTCTTTTTCTCTGTGCCAGAAACACCGTGGTGCTCCCCCATTAAAGTGAAACATGGTTATGCAAACTGCAGGACACCTCAAGGAGAATATTACAAGAACGTACTGGGGACAAGGTGTGATATTCGCTGTCAAAAAGGGTACGAACTGCATGGCCCTCAGCAGCTAATCTGTCAGTCAAGCAAACGCTGGTCTGGGAAAGTGCTGTGCAAACGTAAGTAGCTAGAAATTGGTGCGTGCGGCTTGTGCTGCAAGTTCAGCAGACAGAAAGCCCTATATGCCTTTGAAACACTGATCTTTGGGTTGTTATTGGTATTTTAAACACTGACATCTACTTGGAAATGTAGATTGACTGCTTGTTGAGGATCATACAGTGGCATATGGCACTGCAGTGGTACAAATATTTTTGGCGTAGGGAATATTTTGTAAAAATAAAAAGCATAAAGCTGCTTTAAAACATTGCCCATCTTGGATTTCATAAGTTGACACAGTTTGTATCAGGTGTCTAAATGGGCTCTTGTAGTAAAATGTTTTCTGACAAAAGAGGAATAGCTACTTGTAATCTTTTTCTCATATAAATACTGTATTGGGATGCTGACATGTATGTAAAATTAAATTGGAAACGTGGCTATTAGCAACAGTGTAAAAAACCTCATGTGGAACATGACTTTCTCCCGTTTGTCGTTTGCCAGCTGGATCTTTATTTCTGCGTAGTCCCCCCACCTTCACTTTACTCTAAAGGGGGGGTGACGGGTTTTCCAAAGTCTGTGTTTTCTCTTCCAGAAAAGCGCTGTCCCACCCTGTCCATGCCAACCAACGGGGGTTTCAAGTGTTTAGATGGTGCCTACTTTGGCTCGAGGTGCGAGTACTACTGTTCGCCGGGATACCAGCTGAAAGGTGACCGTATAGTAACGTGCATGGATAACAAAGTTTGGAGTGGCCGGCCAGCGTCCTGCATTGGTAAGTAGGATGGTTGGTCTGCATCCCGGAAAATCTACATCTGGAGGTACTTGCTGGTGCCTGAGTCCTCCAAATGAATTCCAAATTGCTTTTCTTTCCAGTTCCTGGAGAGGAAAAGCAACTATCCCTTTTGACGAAGCAGAGAACAGTTTTCCAAGGGATGGATAGAGACTGTTCTCTGTCACCTAGTACTTTCAGTCCTAAGAGGCCATCGTCCTTACACACATGCTATCAGCTCCAAGCATTATTGCTTTATTAAACATGAAGCTGATGTAAATGGTCAGTGCTTTACAATGCTTATAACAGCTTTTGCTGATCTCCTGGGCGACTCACTGGTAGTCTGTAATTACTGTGCTGCTCTTCCAGCATGTTCTCTGAGCTGGAATCTGTTGTGCTCTCTGCAACTTCATGATAAAACGGGTTTCAAACTAAACCATTTGTCTGACCTCCCCTGTTGCTTTTCTTTCTTGGGATCATGGTCTCCAAATATATCGGGGCAATATGTAGGGATTGTAGTTACCAGCATGGTTGCAGTGAGCTAAACTAAATTTCAGCCTTGTTCACGTAAGTTATGCCAGCGACTTTCAGTACATACTCAGCAGTCTCCTGGCAACTTTGGCTGGAATAATTGTTTCTATATACATAAATCAGAAGAGAGATAAACAGTACGTGTCAGGCCCCACCTGGAATACTGTGTTCAGTTTTGCTGCCTGCTATGCAAAAAAAAAGGTGGACAGGCAGGAGAGGGCCACACAGATGATCAGAGGACTGGGAAGCCTGTGATGTGAGGAAAGACTGAGAACTGGGTTTGTTCAGCCTTGAGAAAAGAAGGCTGAGGGGAGACCAGTATTTAAGGGTGGGTACAAAGAAGATGGGAGACTCCCTTTTTACAAGGAATCACATAGAAGAGAGGAGGGGTAATGGGTACAAGTTACTCCAGGGGAGATAGAGAAAAATTTTCTACAATCAGAACAATTGTCCATCCGAATAATCTCCCCAGGGAAGTGCTGGATTCCCCAGCATTGGACGCTTTTAAGATTCAACTGGACAGGGTGCTGAGTCATCTTGTCTAGACAGTGCTTATGCCATCAAAGGTTGGACCTGTCTCTTCCAACCTGGTATTCTGTGATTAACACACATTGAGATTTACCTTTTCTTTCCTACTAATGAGATTTCAGCAGATAGTGAGGTCTCAGCTGCTTCTGCTCTTGTTTCTGGGAAGTCTCTGATAAAAGGTTCCGCAGCTGTCCACAGAGGAAAGGGGTTTGTTTTTCCATTTGAATTGGCTACCAGTAATTTAAGCTTGTGGGTGGTAGAGTATTTGTGCTCAGTGTTTTTCTTGTATGTGATGACTCGGTTTTCCTCAGAATGCCTGTGGCTCAGCCTAGGTTAGCAAATGACTTTGGAGTCTCTCCAAGGTGGCCCAATGTTTGTCGAGTTTTGTTCAGGTTTCCTGTTACTTGGTGTTGTACAAATGTATAAATGATCCTGCTGCTTACGTCTAGACTGTTTGTGGTGTCTCTTGTTTTTATTTACAAAAACAAGCCTTGTCCTTCTCAGTGGGGTGGGCTTAGGAAGAAAAACAAACCCTTTTAAGTTTGGGAATGATAAAATGTTGTCCTCTATATTTTCTGGCACTTTCAGAACCTCATCTCTTTGCCGCGACGGGGTGCTTATTACAGAGGATGCTGTCTTGCAGAGTAGAGTGAGCAAGTATGTCGTAAGCAAAAAAAGAGGCTCAGTTAGCACTAAGACTAATTTCTGAGTCAAAAAATGTAGGACAGTTGTTGTACATGGTATGATTGCAAGTCCCACGTAACCCAGTAGAAGTAATACTGTGTAAGTTCCGGTAATGCCACATAGTATGGAGAAGACCCTTTCAATCCTCATGTGCACACAGTTCCTGTGTGCAAATAATGAGTTACGCAGTTAGCAAACTGTTTAATAAGGTTATCTTTTGACCTCTTGACAGGTAGGATAGAGGTTTGTTTTTGTGACCAGATGTGACTCTAACACTGTAATGCAGTTTGCAGTTGAACACACATCCCTTACTGTAATTCATTAATGAAGGAAAAGTCATCAGTGAACCGCAGCCTAGGAAAGTTTACCAGTGGCCAGGAGAGAACTGTCTGAACAGGTGTTCTCCCTCATTTTCAGCTGAGGAGTAAAACTGAGGTGAGGGGAGTGATGAAATACAAAGGAGCTGATTCATTTGTTACTTTAGTGTATAAGCCACTAGTTGCACTGTGCAACCCTGTGGCTGTTACGTGTGGTCACAGGACGTGGGCTGGTGAAGTTAATGCTGTTACAGATAGTTAGGGAAGTGACCTGGGGACGCCACAGCTATTGTCATCAATTCACGTTGCTAAAATAACTTTTGATCAAAAAAGATCAACATAGAGCTGCTTTTGGTTATCAGATAGCTAAAAATGCTAACACTTACTTGAATAATGTTTTCATTATATCCTTAATGCACTGTAACATAGATTGAAATAGGTATTTTCCTCTAGAAGATTGAAAAATGTCACCTTCTTTTCTTCTATAAAGGTTTCATTTTCCTGATGACTGTATAAAAGAGATTGTGGTAAATGGATGTCACCGTGCTAAGTCATCCTTTTTGTCACATCCCAAGACTGTATTGATAGGTAGTTAAGTAACAGCTTCCAGCTACCTGAATGTCTGAAACAAGCTCTGCACTCTGAGTCATTAATTATACAGGCCCTGATAATGGATGTTTTGAAATACAGAGCAATGCCTTTTGGAGCAGGGTGGGGAGAGCAGAACAGTGTTGTTCATTCCCTCTTTTATGATTTCCAGTCTCTTCGTCTCTTTATGCTTTTGACACAGACTAATGTTTTGAATTAACTTCCAGCCATCATTTAATGTCATCAGCAGTCAGTAGTAACAGCATGTTTGTGCAGCAGCCAACCGTTTACCTCTCCATCTGGACTCGTGAATAAGCAAGCAGTGGGCATTCAGTACCGTCCCTCTGTTTCTTTCCTCTTGTCATCCCAAATTCGCAAGCAAATAAATGCAAACCTTTAACATACTATAAGAAAGGCAGTTAACAACCTCTTTACATTTTGTTGAAATTGGTAACGTGGCCAGTCCCTGAAATGTATTTAAAAAAAAAAAATCAAAAACCTATTTGAAAATTTGTCATTTTTCTCCATAAAGTTCAAAAGGCTGCTGCAAAATTGGGTATTCCACTGCTGACCTCCTGGTGCCATGTCTGCAGCGCTGCTTCCCTGCGTGAGGCCGGAGCGCCAGTTGCTGCTGCTGAGTAGCCAAGAAAAGCGACAACTTAGAAGAATGTGAGAGAAACAGTGGCTGAACAGTGCCAAACTTTTTATGAGAGCTCAGTTTCCCTGCCCATGATCTAAACCTTGCAAGTGAGACTCGCCATTTAATACATAGCCCTGCTAAACAGCTTAAATAAATCCCCTTGGCTTTTCATTGGTCTTTCGGCAGTGACGCTGAACTAGAAACATAGGACTATCCATACGGGGTGGGACACCTTGCAGCCTGTCCTGGCTCCAAGTCTGACCAGGAATACTTAATAAGCAAAGGAGTCTGACAACCTGACGCTTGCAGGATGGTTTCTTCCTCTGATAAAACCTCCCCAGCAGTCAGCAATCTTCTGGGTTCCGCTGCTGCGGGTTGTTTTGAGATTAGTTTAGTTTTCTAACCTGCATGTGGGCACCGTGCTCACATCATACATTTTATTGAAGGTTTTATGGGGGAGGGTTGTGTTTCGGTTTTGTCACATGTATTTGCCTGGGTGTTCCCTGGTCACCTTCTCTCCGTTTAAAAGGACTGGGTGCTTTTTAGACCTGTCTTCCTTCTGCCAAGGTGCTTAATATGCTGTAGAATGGCTGCAGCTTTGTACAAGGGCATGAGGAAACAGACCTGAGAGCTGTTAGGTTTAACACATCCTGATGGCCGCTGCAGTTGAAGAGCCTCTTTGCTTGATAGCTGCTTTCTCTTGGTCCATTTCAAAGCAGAGTTATTCTGGTGGGGTTCATTCAGTGCCTGTTGAATGGTAAGAGGCATCAAAAATAACCAAAGTAAGTATCCTTTCCAGGAATTTTTGAGCCCAGTTAAAAAGGCTGCCTGGCCCCTGGGTGCTTGGTGAGTTGGTTTCCACAGTAACCGTATTGTTTGTCTTTACAGTGTGGAAGTACAAGCCAGCTCACACCGACCAGCACTGAATAGCATAATGAGCTTTCTGATTAATTAAGTGCTTAAAACACTGGGTCCTTAAATGCTGTGCTGTCATTTATTCCAGATCTACATTTATTTAATGTATGCTGTCCATAGCACAGTGGTGAGCCAGCGCCACCGTCAACTAACCAGAGCCAGGAGCAGCCTTGGCGAGGCTGGGTTATTTCCTACCCTAATTCTGCTGCGTTGGGGGGTTATTGAGAGCAACGTAGTTTTGTAGAGGAGGGTAGAGCTCTCGCTGGCTGTGCTGTGAGCAGGTTTCCACACGCAATGGGGACGTACTCTAAAAATAAGGGAGTGAATGAAGAACACGAGGAAAGGAAACCGCTTCGTACAGCGGGAGTGGATGCTTGAAAATCCTGTTCATTTGCACGCTGTAGCAGATGAAGGAAGGAGGGGTGAATTAAAGTGGAAAAGTTAAAGAATCCCTAAAGTAGAACTAAGTGAAGGGCATTCTTGGGAGGTATGGGAAGATCAAAAGTTGTTTCAAGGATTCTGCTGCTCGTTTTTGATTGCTCCACTCCCTGCAGTGGTAAATGACTTGCTAGCTTCACCTTCTAGAAGGATCTACAAAGAAATCCACTGTTATCCTCCCAATATATAGGAGGCGATACACATATGTTCATAGTTTATTTACCAAAAACTCCAACAAAAATTAATATTTGTGTAAGGTTATTTCCAATATTCCTGATGTTTTCTAAATAACTTACGTACAACACTTACTTGCCTGTGCCTCCCCGCCTCCATCCTGTGCAAAATTAAGACAGGAGCTCTTCCACAGGAAGTGCCTCACAAAGCTGTGGTGTTTGAGGTTGGAGGAAAACTTCAGAAACAGGAGAGAGAGAGAGTGAAGCTAGCTTTTGAGAGTCCTGAGTTCTTGGAATACCATTAAAAGTTGGAAGGGGCTATAGCAGGGCTGCACTTGCCCTAGTTAAACTGAGACAAAACAATGTATGTTGCTTGTAGAACATGAGGGTCTATGAAATTATTTTGTATAATTGATATTTTATAAAGACCTAAATGTTGTCTCATTAGTTGGTTTTAGTTTTGGGTTTGTTGGTTGGTTTTGGGGGTTTTTTTGAAAGAAAGCCACACTGTGCTTTATATCAGCCCTGCAACTGAAAAGACAAGGCCTGCCACCCGTTCAATTCAAGCAGCATTTTAGGGTTTGCTTTCTATTTGTAGGTAAAGAGCAGTGCTGTCTCTTTGTTAATTTTTAAAGCTGTTATGGGACTTCATGGATTTAGACTTCATTCTGCACATAACCCAAGAGATGGTCAAAAACCTGAGACTAAGCTATTAAAGGTAGATTTTCTTAATTAATGCTTGTGATGGTGTTTGGGTTTGTTCACCCATGTGTTTCTCCTGTGCTGGCAGGACTGGCATTGAATGTGACTGAAGATGAGTAACTGTGCATCACCTTTATCCTCTGTCAGAGTCTCTTATCATGGCCACTGGTCCTTCACTCCTGACTAATAGTCACAGTGTTCTGGTAGCAGTTGACTGGGCTTTCAAAATGTACCTGGTCTGCTTTCTGTTTTGTATTACCTGTAAGGCATTAGGGTAAGAATTATTTGAAAAAAATCAAGTGCAGCAGCAATTCTCTGCAAAATGACAATTTTGTCTGTCTTCTGTTGTTTCTCTTTTTGCAACTGCTGCAGGAAAAATAACCAGCGTGTAAACAGTAACGTGTGAAGTTTATCGTGCAGAGAGATTTATGGTCAGTGCACTTGACAAATGTTCTTAATCACAATGTCTGCCACACAGAGGAGCATAGAGGGGAAGAGCAGATAAACAGAAGGGCCTGGCTCCTCGGGTACAGTCTTGGACAGGCATCTGTCCTTCCAGTTCAAAGCTAAATCCATTTGTTGACATCGCTTTTTAACGGGAGACTATGTAAAGACATTTACAATAAGAAGTACTTTTAATTAGCTTTTTACATTGCAAGGGGTTGATCGTTGTCATCTCCTACTCTTCTTACCAGAAGGTGAGAAGTACAGGCTCCGCCTGCCGTGGCGGGGGAGGGTGCGGGGGTCTGCGGTGTTGAGGAGGCAGCTGAAGGTGGTGCCGGGTTATGCCGACAGCAGGGCAAGAGCTGCGAAGCAAACACGTAGCCGTAACACATGCACATCTGCCCGTTTATTTCAACAGATACTGAACCTCCGAGAATCCAGTGCCCGAGCGTGAAGGAGAAAACTGCAGAGCCCAACAAGCTGACGGCCAGAGTGTTCTGGGACACCCCGGAGGGCAGGGACACCGCTGATGGGATTCTGACAGAGTAGGTGCAAATCTGTAAATGTTTGTGTTTTCTCCTTTTTATTCTTGGGGTCCTTGGTTAGTAGTTGAGCTGATGAAGGCGGCCAGGTGGCCTTTCCCCCAGATGCTTATTTATAGCTGCCACATATCAATGGCCTGTAAAGAATGGCATGTTTAATTGAAAAATTAAAAATTAACAACTTGGATTGTTAAGGACCTGGCATGTAGAGGGGTAGCAGATTGTTGGGGTTATCTTAGAGAGGATGGAATAAAAAAACCACAGCATTTTGACTGCACCTGTGAAATTTTCCAGAGCTTCTTTGTGGGTCTCTCCTCATATACAAGTTTTCTTTCAGCAAGTTACCTTTTATACATAATGATGAAAAGATAATAGTGCATTGGAGGTAGCAGCAGAGGAAATTTGGCCGTCTTAAAAAAAAGAAAAAAAAAGAAAAAAGAATTGAGTCACAAAACCGTATCTGCAATCATCTTTAGGCTTCTTCCCAACATAGCACTGGGTACTGATGTCATGGCGTTTTGCAGTTACTTGTAAAGCAGTGCCTCTCATTTGAAACTTAGGCAGCTTTAAACACTGGATTTAAACTTAACAGTTTCTTCAGAATTTCCTTGTCAGTTTTTATGGTTTCACAGTCATATTTTCCAGAAGAGCAAGGTGTACCGGTGATGGTACCACTGTGCCTGATTTTCCCATCTTTATCATGCAGGATTTATGGCATTCTGTCTAGATTATTGTAACGGAAAGAGTATAGAAGATCTGGGTTTTTTTCATTAAGCAAGTTACATCTTTTAACTCTACATTAGTGGACTGATTAAGCTTAAAACCTCAAAGCTGTAAGCTTAAAGATGTGTTCAGTTTTGTGTGTATCCATAAAACCTGCTGAAAGACACGGTGACAATGCCTTCTTATTGTTAAAGTTTAAGTAATACCAGAAAGAAGAATTGCTTCACAACTAAAACCAGTATTGCTATTAAGGTCTAATGCGATAATTGTGTGGCAATTAACAGCATCAAAAAAACCCTAAGCTTGATAAAATAAACACTTTGAAAGTGTCACAGTAAAGAAATTCCAACGTCTTTTTGATTATGCCTAACAGGCAAAACAAATGGGGAATATCCCATGTAGACTTTGTTATAGGAGTAATTGTTCCCAGCTCAGAAGAGACTAGCTGTTGAATTTGTGGGAGCTTTTCCATAAATCTGTTTTATAAAATCTTGCTAAACTGTGATGTTTTATAGAGTGCACAGTGCTTTCCCTAAATGCAGTGGGTCTTGCAGTCCCGTGAGTATTTAAGCTCTCCTGTTACGCAAGACACTGCTCAACCTCACTGCTTCAGTGCTGAGGATACGTTTAACACGTCTGAATTCTCCTGACATATTTGCAGCCTAGGAACAAATTCCAGGTGCAAACACTGCTGTGGATCCCCACACCCTACTGCCATAATCTCACTTCCTATTCCATTTTTGTACATCAGTGTAATCACAGGAGTGCAGAGCAGCCAGATGGGGTGTGTCCCCATCATAAGAGGTTAAGTTTTCTTAAGCTGTGCTGGCTCTGGGTTACGCTGCAGCCATGATGGTGGGTTATTCATGAGACTAAATGAGGGAGGATCAATCTCAACTTTTTCTGATGTAAGGAAAAGGAAGCTTGAGTTCCTTTGGGCATGGTATGATGCTTGGCTACACTATGGATTATCTTACAGGAAGCAAGCAGGCCCTGCTTATCTGCCTCCCTTGTTGGTAGCAAGTTTAAATACTCTGGTCTCTGCTGCCTGGCTTCTTCCTTTGCTTACTCTTAGTCTTGAGTCACGTAGTGGAGGCAGACAGTCTTAGCATGCCACAACCTTCACTCTTCAGGCTTTTACAGCATTGTCTGTAGGAAAATACTGATGGATTTATGAATGTGTCGCATTTTCTCTCCTGTTTTAGTGTTATTTTGAAAGGCCTGCCACCAGGGTCACATTTCCCAGAAGGTGACCACAAAATCCAGTATACCGTGTACGACAGAGCTGAAAACAAAGGCACTTGCAAATTTCTTGTTAAAGTCAGAGGTAAGAGTGATGTTTTACCCTGTGTAAATACAGTCACTGCTTTGCATCTGGCTTAGTAGGCAGTTTGAGAAACATCCTCATTTCTGTATTTGTCTGTGTATGTTTGTGTATGTGAACTGTATGTTGATGCTGAAAGGGAAGGGAGAACACCCTCTTGCTCGAGACCCTGGGAGCCAGGCCTGCAGCAGGGTGGGTGGCTGGCACCCGTGCACATCAGGGAAGAGCTTCACTGATCAGTCCTGCCTCTGGCTCCACACCCCCTCCCTCCTGCTGGCTTCTCCCTGATGCTTGGCTTGTGAGCTGCTGAAACAAGGAGTTTTTTCAGGTGTGACTCACGTCTGTCAAGCAGGGCTGCCCCTGCTTGGGTCCAGATCTTGAAATCTGGAGTTGAATATACAGGGATGAAGCCTGTAGGTTTGAGTTTCCGCTCTCATTGTGCTCCGTGACCTTTTGTCACCATGATACCACAATTGCCACGCGTACACCTATGCATCTCCATCGTTTTAGTTTACAGCTGAATTAAGAGGGAGTCCTTTGTTGGTTTGTTTGGGGTTTTTAAGTACATGAATAATAATATGTGAAGTAAACAGAAGAAAGTTTTCTATACTGGTATTCCACTGGCCATGCTACCCTCATAACAAACAAGGTGATTCATGCCTTGTCTTAATATTTTTTTTGCCTTTTAAAGTCAGGCGCTGTGTGAAATTGAACGCCCCAGATAACGGCTACATCAAGTGTTCAGGTGATGGAAATAACTATGGTGCTACATGTGAGTTCTCCTGTATTGGTGGCTACGAGCTGCAAGGAAGCCCAGCTAGAGTATGCCAGTACAATCTGGGGTGGTCAGGAGTGGAGCCAACCTGTGCACGTGAGTATTTCACCACTTTGCCGGGTGCGGGGGGAGCTGCCAGAGGAACAGGCTCTCATGGCAGTGAGAATTTGAGAAGGGAGTGTGGGATGGGAATACAGCTGCAAACTTTATGCCCTAGAGGTAAGAAACTTAAGAAACTTATCTTTGTCTCCTCTGCCAATTTGCACTTAACAGCTGAAGCCTTTGCCACCTTTGGCTGCTTTTTCTCAGAATGATGATTGTACCTCACAACTGACAGTGGGTTTTGCCCAAAGCTCTCTACCAAACTTCACATTCTGGAGTCAATCCATCTTGCAAGCCAGAACAGCTTCAGATCAGTTTGTGGTTTCAATGAGGCAAATATGTAATCCATATCTTCTTTATTATTATTATCTTCTTCCCGTGCTTCTCCTATCTAACAGTTTTTGCTTTTAGAGACTGCTCTGTTTTCAGTATGCTCCAACTTTTCTTGTAAATTTAATTCTAGCCATGAATATTAATGTGAATGTGAGGACTGCAGCTGCACTTCTGGATCAATTTTATGAAAAGCGGAGACTGCTAATTATTTCAACTCCTACTGCAGCCAACTTCTTCTACAGGATGCAGTTGGGAATGCTGCAGGTAAAAGAGTTTCAGGGGACGGTGCAAGCGGGGTTTTTTTTGTCTTTAAAGAAAGACACACGAGGACTAGCTCCAGATTTTGATGTAAATCTACAGACTTCGGCTGTTATATTGCAGTCCCTGGAGGATCTGACTGAAGCAGTAGTGGTTCTGGATTAATCCTTTTAACATGGGTTTGAGTTTAAACATCTCTCCAGTCTCTAATTCAGCTCCGTTTTGGATTGTGCTGCCTCTCACTGGTCAGTCACTAAATCGCAGACAATTCTGGCCCACTTCCATCCTCCCCGAAGTAATATAATGTTAACTTGTGGTCATTAATAATTCTCTGACTCAGCTTCTAAAGACTTTGGGAAAATACCCCAAACCACCCAGCACTTCAGTGGTTGCACTTCCTGCAAACCAGGCTCACAGACTTAGTAACTACAGTGCAAAGAAGTGTGAATGGCTTCAGACATAACCGGTGCACCAGCAAGCAGAGGACTGGAGGCTCAGCACAGAAATCATGCTGGAGATAGCACTAGGGTATTTTGTTCCAACAAAATAGGAAAACTTCTGGTAATTGTCCTTATGAACTGTAAATGTGATGCTCTTGTTGGGTTTTTGCTAGACTCAGAGATGTGTCTCAGAAGTGTATCTGTGACCTCAGGGAAAGGAGACTGTCTTTTTTCACAGCAGCACGTGCTTGTATATTGTTTCTTTCCCGCAGCTGTAACAAAATTCAGTATGAATAGTCACTGAGATATGAACACAATCCTGTTTTTGACTGGTGGCTTAAGTTACGATTATATTTAAAACCAAAAGAAAGGGTTTTCTTTCCCCCCATTAGATTAACTTGGTAAGAAAATTCAATATAGTGATCAAAATGAAATATTTTAAAACATAGATTTGATGGGCTATAGTACTTCTCCCACTTCTTGTCAGTGGTCAAGCAAGTTGGCATGAAACAAAACTTTTTCTGCAGTCAGCTAGCATTTCGCATACCTTGCTTGGATTGACAGATTAGATTACTGGCGCAGTGCTTAATACACTGACATCTTTTCATGTCATTGCAAAGACAAGTTCATATTTCTCCCAGGTGGTGGTGGTGTTAGAGTAGCTAAGAATCTGTCATTTAACATCCCCCGGAGTCATGAGGCTCTAGTTCTTTGCTGTGAGAATTAGAGACTTTTTGTAGTATGCTCCCATTCGAGTTTCAGCCACCTCGCTAACCTAAGATCAGACTGTTTACGAACACTTGCTGCACGCTCAAAACAACCCCCTGTTCTCTCACTGAAAAATAACATACCTCTTTCTTCTTTTAACCCTTCCAGCCGGCGCAGTGTGGCTTAGACCTCCGACATGTCACTGTAGTGGAATTGGTTGGTGTCTTCCCAGCACAGATAGGAAGAATAGGTGTAAAGCTGCTGCCCCCGTCACTTGCCCTGCAACTCAGGTAAAGTAAGCTCTCGCTGCTGTTGCGCTTGCACCTTGGCATATATGATCTATTGCTTTTCATTCCCTGCCTCTTATTCTCTAAATACACCTATGCCACTCTAATTTACATAGCCAGACAACGGAAGGTGGATGTCGATGAGTAAGTTTTAAGATTAATTTGCTTTCTGTCGGGGCAATAGCTACTTCAAATTCATGGACATTTGGTATTTATGAAATTCTGAGAGTATCGACTTCAGCTTGTTTCACATTTAAATGGGCTGTGACCATAAACATGAAACAAGCTGCACTCTATGTTGCTCTTCCCGGTGCTGTGTCTTCCTTGCCCCATTGCTCCAGCTGTTTTCTGAATTCACGTGAACTCCCTGTGTATCCCTTTGATCATGTTATAGGTCTATATTTTCGGGTGCTGCCACTGAAAACAGTTCAAGCATGCCTGTATTTGTGCTAGAGTTGGCTTGAGTCACAACACGGCACAACCACTGTGCGAGGACGGGCTCGGAACGGCTGCCAGCGCAGCCCCAAAGGGCAGCGACAGCCCATCTTCTCTGCAGTGATGCTGGTGCCAGGCCCCACAGGGAAGGCAGTGGTTGCTCTTTGAAGTCCCACATGGAGCAGTGATCTGGGCAGTGTTTCAGAGGGGAAGTTAGCTCAGCCTCCCCAGCCTGACTACCATGTTCAGCAGCTCAACTGAGGTGTTTGAACTGTTTTGACTCGGTTTTAGACTGCCACAGGGTTGGTTTTCACTTGAAAGTGAGTCTTGAAGTGCCAGCATTTCCTAGAAACAGGAGGACTGCAAGAGCCAGAAGTGAAGGCCTGGGTGTCTGGGAAAGTGGTAGTTACTTTAAAAAAAAAAAATCCAAGAGCATTTTAGGCAATATCTTCAGTGATATGCCTGAGGAAATGCAGTGAGTTTTAATTTAGGACAATGAAAAATGCTGACAAGTCAGAGAGGATTTTTTGGATTGCAAAAAAACCCCAAAACACTTGGGAAAGAGAAAGCACAAAGAGCTGCTCTTTTATTCAAAAAAAGTAAAAGTACTTCTACTAGAACTGAAATGGTTCAATAAGCTCTGGTAACACCTCATTCCATGCCCTACTGCAGCCTTTAATGGAGCAATGTTTTAGAAGATGGTATGATACAACCTGCCCTGCACTGAGTGAAAGTTAGTTTTCCATTTGATTTTTTTTTAACTCTCTTGTGACTGCAGTGTGTGAATTATAGCATTCCAGTTCTGGAAGGCACTTAAATTGAAATAAACCACACCCTTAATCATCTTCAACAAAGATGCTGTCCAGAACTGGCACTCAATAAACTAATGAGCACAGGTATCCTAGCTAAAATTTGGAAACCTCAGAAGGTTAGCATTTGCAGAAAGTAAGCGTTTTTCTCAGGTGAGATGAGACACAAGAGGTATATAGCTTCCCATCACCATAGCCTAGCTTCAAACTTTATTTTAGTTTGAATTTAGTAGCCAAGCTCCCTCACTGAGAGCTCTAGGTGTTTTCTTGTTGCAAACTTGTTAGAAGGCTGAGGAAGGCCCATCTTGCTATTTCTCACCTTACTGAATTCCCCTCCTTGACCCTCTACTTCATAGCAGCTTTCCTGTCCTGACAACTTCTGTCACAGCTGCCTCAGTTTATTTTCCCAAAAACACCAATTGACTGACTGCATGTCTCAGGATCTTCTAGTTCATTACTCCTTCAGGGAGAAGTTTAAAAGAGCACCAAGGATATCCTTTCGTTACTGTCAGAGAAGTAACAGTAGAAGAAGAAGAAGAGAAGCCTCTTCTCTTCTTCTCCAGAGAAGCCTAAATGATCCTTTTATTACTCAAAAGGAAAGGACTCTGCTGTGATTAGCAGTGGCTTTGGTTCTCCTAAATGGGAATTACCACCAGGTAGATGGTTATCTGACTCCAGTAATTTTGTCCTGCGTTGTCTCATTGTGGTTTTATACTATGTGGCAACCAAGAAGGGGAATAGTCTGCTTGTAACTCTAGCTCCATCTCAATGCTTTTCTTCAGGCAATGGATATAGCACGTTTTTTGTCTCGTGGCTTTTTTTCCTCTTGCAATAGCAATAGGTAATAGCATGTGCTCTACCAACAGCCAGAGGTCTGAGAAGAAAACAGCTGAGTGCAGCTACCCCGTGTCCCCTTCCCTAAGGCGGAGATACAGCCTGCAGCACATGCAGACACCTGCTCTCTATCCAACTCTGTTTACTTACAGCTGGAAGGAAGTGGGCCCTGTATAGCCCCCTCTGACCAGCCCCACCTTCCTCCACGAAGACCCACTGGGCTGGTTCTGCCGTTTATTAGTCTGAAGCGCCCAGGGGGTAGCTGGCAGCTTTAACAAAACGAGTTCCCTATTTTGCAGGCTGCTGCTGAGGATTCCCCACTACAATTTCAACATCGTGGTGATGGACAAGCACGGAATGGACAAGGAGCGCTATCCCTTCCCCGCAACGCCAGCTGAGCTCTTTGCACTTATTGACAATTTTCCCTTGAGAAAAGAAGAGATGAAACTGCAAGCAGAAATTGGCCAGTCATGTCCCTGATTCAGGGTTGCAGGTGTCAGTGAATTTTTTTTAATCCACGTAATTCTCCCCTTGGTGCTACACAAAGCATGGCTTTTTTTAATCACTGATGTACAGATTTTTTGTGTGTTGTTAAGGCTGCCCGGCTGTGTAGCTACTCTGCATAGAAGTATGCATGATGCTTTTTTTGTCCTTTTGGCCCTCTTCAGAGAAAAGCGTACGTAGGATTACTACCCAATCATTTTTCTTGTACAGAGAGGGAAGAACTGAGGTACGTTACAGGGAGTTTATTTTGGATTTTTCATTCAGTGTAAAATTGGCATTTCTTTCTTACTGTTTTAAGTCTTTTTATTAATAAAATGTTGGTTTGCAAACAGATGGTTGTCTAAAACTCCTCTTGGAGGTAGAAGTTGATCGATTAATTCAAAAGTTGGATCAAAATACCTCTCTGCAAACCACGGTAACGGAGACATTAGCCTCAGAGTGGAAGTGTACAAGCAACCCAGTGGTGTCTTTCAGTTCCACTAATAACATGGTCGATCACAGACACAAAGCTTAAACTGAAGGCAACACAAGTACCTGTTTTCAGCAGCAGCGAGGAGAAAATAACTGACAGCATGGAAGTCATTGTCAGAGGAGTACGATAAAGGAACAGTGAGCCCTGTAGAAGATGGGCAGTAATTACCAAGGGCCACATACTGCAGCGCATGGCAGAAAATTATGCTTTTACCTGGTATGCTTCTGCTTGAGGAGCAGATTTCTTTCCTCTCTTCATCTTGGAGACAGACCAGGCTGTTGATTTGATGGCAGAGAAACACTATCCCCAGGGAAACTTCATCAAGGAATTGTCATTTCCAGATCTGTGAAAATACTTGTTTGCAACTCGTCACTGACAAGTTAACAAAAAAAGTTCCCTGCTTAATACAAAGCATTAGGAGGCAATCAAAACAGGAAAAAGTTTCCTGTTGTTCTGTTATAGCCCAGAGTCTTGCCAAGCCACTGCAAAGAATATACATCGTGCACGAAGAGTAGCAGCATCAAAGGAGCGAAAATTGTGAGTTACAGCTACAGCTACCTGTTTACAGGGGATGACATGTAATTTGACGTGTCTGAAAAGCAGCAGTGTCTGTGCTGTTCATTCTTGCCACTCGAACACAGCGCTGTTTCATCAGCCTAACACTTGTTGGTCTTGACGGTAAGGTAGATTGTTTAATTTTACACTCTGGTGTCAGCAGAGGAACAGTTTATCAGCATCTTTAAAGCAATCCTTACCAGAAGTCAGTCTCTCACACCCAAGGAAATTAGAATATCTCTTTTAAAGAGATTGATGCTGCAAGTGAATTAACGGAACTCTGTCACAACTAAAACCAGCACATGAGGGAATGAATAGGAAGAGAGGGAAGTCAGCCCTGAGACTAGCTGGCAAAAGCAAATTTGGGGACTGAAGTGCAACAGTCTTCTGAACAGGATGGTCTGCTTCCCAGAGAGTTAGGAGACACCTACTAAACACCCAAGAGCAGGTATGAAAGCGTGGCACAGCTCCAGTAATGACTCCCTGCAGTGCTGATGCCAAAAGCAACGAACATCTGGATACACCCTGAAGTCTGCAGGTGGTGGAGCCAGGTTTGCAAGGATGAACAACGAGAGCGCAAGGAAGCTGACTGAGTTTTCAGAGCATTGCTGTGAAGAATAAGATGCAAGGACAGGATTGGTGACAAAAATCACAGAAATAACATTTCTGTTCCAGACGACGAAACCAAAAAGTAAGTCTGGAGCCAGTGTGCTGATGGACACAGCTGTACCCCAAGTGCCACCTAATACCAGTGGTTAAGAAAACGAGGCATGGCCAGGCACATGAGAGTGCCTCAACTGATTTCAAATGATTTAAAATGAAAACAAACAAACAAAACCCCACCTCTGGTGGGTCTGATTTTTTAACTGTATTGCTGCAATTCCAACCCGCTGCTGCTCCATTTTGATTTCAGCACAGAGTATCAGTGCATCCAGTCATCTTTCATGACTGGGTGAACAGGAGTGGGGCGTTACAATTGCTGCAATTAGGAAAGTGATTGCAATCACCAGGCTGTTACAGGAAATTGAATTGAGTGGAGGAGAGTGCACGAGTGATTGGATTACTAGTTATGGTTCTACGCAGAACATCTATTAAAATCTTGTGATTAAGAAAAGCTGTTCTTGATTAGTAATATAAGGTTTCTGGCACTTTCTGTTGTACATTTTTGTGGGAAGGAATGGAACACTGAAAAACATCATGTGCCATATCTCTGTGTTGGAGTCAAATCAGCCTGCATGCAGGGACGTGGCAGATTGGCCTTTGGGAAAGGAGTGTTTCAGCAAGGGACTTAATATTTCTGGCTTTAGCCCAGCATTTAAATATTCAGATAAACTCCAAATATATTCCAGTAACTCGTCCTGTAGACTTTTGGTCCTAGAAAAATAACACTGTGTAAGCAAGGTGCAGTATCTTACACCAGTGCACTGTGTTTTGTTTAACGTTTAACAAAATTCATCTCCCTCAAAATGATAACAGGCCAGAGGCTTTGTTGTACTACCAATGTGGCACTTCCTGCCATAGCTGTAATCCTACCACTGCTGTCAAAATGCAAATCCTGTTTAAAACATAAATTTTAGCTGGGAGGATTAAAGGCTGTTTCCAAGAAGCAAGACCTGCCATGAGTCTTGTCCTTTCCACTCCCACCTCCAGGCTAGTCATTGCAGGAGATGTTACAGATCACAGTGTGTGGGTACAGCCACAGGCTGGAGGTTACTGCATCAGTCTGGAGATGCTTTCTGATTTATGAAACATCTTCTGCAAACAAAACTACTGGGATAAATTGTAGGAGGCAGCAATTTCTCATCACCACAAACCAGTTCTGTAAATGACCTGATTTTCCCTAGATCCTAACCAAGAACTCCCATGATTTGATGAGAACAACCCCTTCCTCAACACCTGAAGAGCAGAGACAAAATTTAAAGTCGCATGTCCCTATTCCTGCAGTTCAAACCACCCCCTCTGGGACAGAAAGTGTTATGATTTAATGAACGCACCAGTGACCCTCGCGGCTCTGCGCCAAGTGACTACAGCCCAGCACTTACATAAGAGCGTGAGTCAGTCTGCCTCACATAATTAACGAGAGCGCAGGGGCTAAGAACTAACCCGAAGTACATCTAAATACTCTTATGATCGCAAACCCTCTTTTTAAATTGAGGTGATGAAATAATGGAGCTTAGGCTGTGCAATCTCAGCACTGGATCACTTGCAGTCACTCACCTCCATCTCTGTCAGTTCTCTACGTCCACGGAAAGGGAAAAGGGAGCAAGGCCTCACACCGTCAGGAGGTGGCACAGCTCCTCTGGGCGAGCTGTTGCCCATTTCTCTCTCCCCATCCGTGGCTGGAGGATGTTTTTATGGCAGCTCAGCGAAGGGAGGAGTGGGACAGCATTAGCAGTCACTGGAAGGCTGGGAGCAGCTGGGCTGGAGGAGACCCCGAGTCCATCGGCAGTGGTGGGCAGCACATGCATTTCTCTGGCCCCTTCCACGCAGCGATCCGGCAGCTGCATGGTCTGTAAAATGCAAGGAAAGCAGATGGGGAAGGCAGTGTCCGTGCAGAATGTGCTCATGCATATCCACTTAGCACCGTTATTTCCCGCTGCCACCCACGCACCCAGAAAGTAACCATGACCTGAATTTCGGTAACTAGGTTGGCCCATACTTCAGATTCAGAAGGAGAACTTGGCATCTGTCACCTCAAAGAGGAGGGGAGGGGACACCACGGCTCAATTGCACAGAAGTTACAGGGGTGTCTTCCACACCCCCAAGCAAAGGTACAAGGATCAGAGGAATGGCAGGAGGGCTCTTCCCCACTTGCAGCTGCCTTCCAGTTTACACGTGTTTGACCTCCCACCCCCGTGAATTCTAGCACCAGCATGGGGACAAGCCAGATGGGAGTGCTGTGAGGGCAAAGGAGCCGGCTGCTTCTGCCCTAATCACGCCAAGAGACCAGTGAACCCTGCTGAGGGGGGTCTCCCCTTAACCCGGCTGCAGGAGCCCAACATGCTGAGCCAGACTCTCAGACTCCTGCAAAGCGAGCCGAGGCAAGCCCCGGCCCAGAGCCCTGGAGTGTTATTTACCTTCACACTTTGTCTCTGGCAGTCAGGAGGGGACAGCAGGACACAAAAACCTGGAGAACCTAGAGAAGATGGAAGAGAGCCCTCAGCTCTGAGAGCTAAGTTGAAGTCAATATGACTCAGCTGAAAGTATAAATTAGAGAGATTAAATGTTTATTGTTTTTTCTTACAAAAGAAGAAATCAGGACCATACCTAGATGTTCGGGTGAGCAGGACCTTGAACAAGGGAATGGGTAGATGATTTGGGGATGGACAAGAGGACTTGGTGATCATGCAGGATGTTAAGGTACATGTAAAATAATTCTCGAGACAGAGGGAAGAGAACACTGCATTTCCCTTATTCTTCGATTTGCATGTTAAAAAGAAAATGGGTTTAATGCTTATGAAATAAAAAACAGCTTAAAACCACTTAAAGTGTAGAAACTAAGGCATACAAAAAAAAGCAGAGGGAGAGACACTGTCAATGGAGTCCCACCTCTGAAGACAGGCCAGGCCTCTTGCATTATTCATTATGTATAAGTGAAGTTATTGTCATTGAGGTAATATGGGATATTCCTGAAAGATACCCTTATAATTTTGCTGTAGTGCATTTTAGGAGAGATAAGGACACAGCAATATGTTTCATTATTTTAATTTTAAAAGACAGAACAGTAATTGTGCCAACAGCTGCAAATGTATTACCAGCCACCTTTGTCCACAAAACTGAACACACAGTGCACAGTACAAAAATGTTCCGAGCAGGAAATGTTTTGTCTAATTTGGGCAGAACTTAACATGCTGCAATGCCATTTACTGCTACTCCTGTTCACATCCAGCAGAATAATTAAACAAACAGCTAGCAACAGCTTTTAAGCAGAGCAAAGGCAGACCGAGGGATACGTGACATTCTCTAATTGCTGCAACAAGTGACTACGCTTGGCTTCAGGTAAACTTCAGTAATTAGAACTACCCTCAAAAATATACACCAAGCTCTCGAGAGCAGTAGCACACAGCCACGTAGATGTTATTGCCACAGAGCAGAATTGTTGAAATAACGAACCTAAGTAAAGGCCAAGGTGCAGCAAGGGTGAGTTTCAAAACAACCTAAATACACCTAAAAAGCAAGTTGAGATTCACTTGCCAGTGTCAATATACACAGTATAATTAACACTGTCTTATTACCGCTTATCAAACAGTGTTTGCAAACATGAGATCACCAGGCGGGAGGGTTCGTGGTACACAGTGGTAAGGTTCTGCTAGCCTGCTTCTCAGCGTCTCCCGCTGAGTTATGGTAAAAGACATCACTGCAAATCAAAGTCCGCATCCTATTTGGGAATTCATTGCACGTTCTGCCACCATTTCTCTAGGGTTCTCCCTTGCTGGCAGTGTGTGTGTGGGGGGGGTGGGG